>NW_017678141.1:0-5787 GCF_001879085.1 Nicotiana attenuata
ATTTGATCTAAAACCCGACCTAAACACCTCCGAATGATCTGAAACTTTGCACGCATATCCAAAATCACCTAACGGAGCTACTGCAACTCTCGGAATTCCATTCCGACCCTCGGATCAAAATCTCACCTACCATCCGGAATTCGCCAAAATCCAACCTTAGCCAATTCAAGCCTAATTCTACACCGCACCTCCAAATTCAATTCCGATTGCGCTCCTAAGTCACAAATCATCCCCCGAAACTAGTCGAATCATCGGAAATCCATTCCGAGCCTTCTAACTCACAAGTCAACATTCGGTTGACTTTTCCAAACTAACCTTCTCATAAAGAGACTTATTGTCTCATTTCTAACCGAACTCTATCCGAATTACTTCAAATTCTCCAAACACATATAATGGAACATATAGAAGCATAAAACGGGGAAAACGGGCAGTAACTCCCGTGACGACGGGTCGGGTCGTCACATCCTCCCCAACATAAACAAACGCTCGTCCTCGAGCGTACCCAGAGTTGTTCTAGAAGCCAACCAACAGCTGAATAACTTTACCAATCATATACCCGGGGTGATCCCTCGCCACCCTATCTCGCATAGACCCGATAACACAACATAGCCGAACTTCCACAGTCCCTTTAAGCCATAACCATAGAACCACGTTGCACTTTCCGAAAAAATCATACCCAAGATCAGAAATTCACATCTATACTCAGAGTAAGCTCGAACCAGCTGTAATAACCCATACTTGCACCCTCAGGTGAAAACATATGATATACCGCCTAAACCAAACACTCGGAACTATAACTTCTATTCACAGCAGTTGTCCCCAGCAACCAATTACCGGCAGAGAACCTCTCACTAGCTAAAGCCTTATTCCAACACTCTCATATACTGCCAACGATGAATGAAACACGCTATAAACCGTAATCATCTCTCAGATCAACCATTCAAGAAACCACTTCCCTTGACTGATATCACAACAGATTTCCGGGTCAAACCTCGATATTATCTTCATAACAAGCTGAGATCAAATTTGTCGGTATGCATTAATGAACCCAACGATCACCTCGAATCCAACACCACTTTGGTGATATGATATCTCCATACAAGCCTAAACCACAACCTGCATAATACACGCACCCGTAAGAAACGGTCTGAACATGCTCAAATCGGGACAAACGGCTCCAACGAAAGAGCTGTACCTCAAGCTCTTCGATACCATTACAACACAAGGCTGAGACTCCGCTCGCATCGTAGAAATATAACAGCTGAATCTACCTCGAAATGTCATAACTCCACATAGCCTTGCTACAATACGCGATCCTATCCCAACACTGTTACACATGAAACGCCTCAAGACACTGGCATCCGCCCCGAAGGCCCACTCAAGAACATCAATCCTTTCCAGCCATCCGCTGGTCCTTGAAATATAAACCATTCTACTAGAACATAGTCTAATGCACCTTGCCACGCAGCCTGTGGCATTTTCCGACATAGCCCATAATGCAATAGTTCAAAATCTTCCAACACTAAGAGAACCAGTCTGAATTCCAACATCACAACATAGCCTGTACATCAGAACTCCATATAACACACAATTTATCATACCTGATCCCAGTTTCCACTGTGCGAATACATGCACACATTTGATACTCCTTCATTCCACGACAGATACTTGATATTTACCTGTGCTACCGAGCAAACTCGAATACCACCAGTGGACCCAACGAGAACATACCGCACTACTGCCGAAATATAATCAGTTTAATCACATTTCCTTTTTCTGAGACATATACTCTCATCAAATCACTTCCACTAAGCAATATCATTTTCCCCAATCATCCGAAGATCATTTATCTAATCACTTAGGAGGAATCACTACACATCCCATGCTCTGCATGACATGCACAGGTCTTGTTCAAATTCATACAATACTGACACGACGGATGAGACCTGTACACATTCATAACTACTACCGAAACAACAATTCATTAGTTCTATACTCTTGGCAAGAACTATCACCTCATTCTGAGCCATACAACGGTCTTAGCTCTTTAATTTTACTTCACATACTCAGATTGCACTGATCTCAAATTCAATGATCTCGTCTTACCCAGTACGAACTGTTCGGGCAATAAGCCACTACAGACATAACTATAAGTAGTATATGATGCCCCAATGTGCCAATAGGCTACCAATTCGAACGCAATACAAAAGAAAACGAGCTCTGGAAGGAATTACCAAATCCTACGCACTAATACAGACTTTCCTTGGAAAACAGGTAGCAAGGCATACAAAGATAGCGTATAGAAAACTATACTCGATTTCACACTGTTGCAGCGTGCAACCCGATCCGGATAACATACCCATGGCAGCGTGCCACCCGATCCGCACATAGATCTCGCATAAGGAGATACACGTCGAGCCAAATCTGCTCATTATAACAAAATACCGAATATCGGTCATGAGCATGCTAAGTGCATAATATCATCCCTGAGGGATATTTAGCGTTATAAACTACAAAACTCAAGCACAACTGAGGTGCGATATACAGTCTGAATTTCAAGAGCCAAGTTGCTCAAGTAACATCATTCCTACGCGGATTCTCAACACATAAGCAATTTCTCGAGTCATTTCACAAATCACACGGCGTAATGCAACACTACGCGAGATATCTGGCAATGAAGCATCAACCTAACTACTCCTCCATGAGGACCGCGTTACAATAATGCACACATCTGGCCTGATATAGATCCATTATTCACATTAAGTCCATCCACCGACTTCAAGCCGATTCTGCTCACAATGAACCAGTTTGACAACCTTTCAAGGGTCCATAATAACTCCCTTTTTCACATAACACACAAGAACAACCATCACAATCGGGGTAATCCTTCCCAGTTCACAACCCAATATGCCAAGTGCCCTCCAGGCATGAATTCCTCAATTTAACGACACCATCACAACCTTGATACTTGGTTTACATCTTTAATCAGTCAAGTGACTACATGCCACACTTATATAATCTTCCAGTGGGACACACTCCCACAACCTACCGCAACAATATTTGGGGCGTACCTCCAAACCACCGGTCGCACTAACGCTGAAGAGCGATCAAGAATCATTAGCCAGGACGCAAAGCCCTTTTTACAAAACACCGATCTTAGGTGACGCTGAAGACAATACCAATTTACCTTAACAATCGAAACTTCTTTCCTGCTCATCCGAGCTCATGACATCTTTGTCAAAATTTTCCCTTGACTCGTGCCATTCCCGGCCCAATCTCCACGACCAGAGCTGATTCACCAGCATGCATCAAATCAGAACTAACATAGTACATAACCACCAATCCGCTAACCAATAGCAAGCTCCCCAACTTGGCTCGAAGCCCTATATCACAACACACTATACTCATAACGTATATGCTCCATTGCTGTCGTAATACCATAGTGAGATTGAACTCGCTCTTTCATAAGCTTGTGGAAACTCAATTCATCTGGAATTTTAACTCTTCTGCATTTTCTTGCATTCACTCACATAACAGTTAAGCCTACCCTCCAGGCGACCAAATTTTCACTAAGTCCCAATTTTTTTTTTTCAAAAAAATTTCGGCAGAGTTTCCCTTGTAATTGGGCCTATCCACCTACCAGAGAATCACCAAAACCATACTAGCAACACGGCCACAACTTGACAAGCATCACAATATATATCAACATAAATCTCAATACTACATGTATTATATTATCAAAATTGATACATGGGCGTGGGTTGCACCTATTCGAAGCATAACACATAGAAGATACCTTTCGATCCTCCATTATTGGGATATTCAACCGAGTAAGAATATATTCTCTCCTTAATGTTTTCGGCCTTCACGGTGTGCTCCTCGACATAGATTTCGTCATAATGCATTTACAGAAGCGATCTTAGCTCCCAGACTTATCTAACTAGTATAACAAATGGTTTCCCCTCATAAGCCAATTACCCATTAGCTTTACCTTTAGTTCATGTTTTTGTATACCTTCCACTGTTATACACACTACACAGTACCAACATACTCATTACGTAGCTATCCAGCAGCCATTCCCACAATTTGGGACAATATTGAACATATAAGTTCAAATCACTTGTTCACACAATCAGCACCTCGGTGCTCAAGCCATAGGCAAAGATCCGGCCTCATGTCCTCCAGACTGGTCCAACATCAACTCACGGAGATTACATCTCACCCCCCCTCGATCGGGGAAGCACAAGCCATCAAGGCGCATATACTACTAAGCGCTCATGTGCGCATACTGACGTGTGGAAGGAATTTCAAGAGGTATATCTCAAGCTGAATCAAGTACGCACGAGAAGAATTCTAAGAAAGTGAAGTTTTTCCTAAAGGTTCTGCAGCCTCTCGTGGAGAAATACAGGCGTCCCCGTATCGTTCCACGAGACTCTACTAAACCGGCTCATGACTCATGAGGCCTAGTAACCTAGGCTCTGATACCAACTTGTCACGAACCCAAACCCGGTCGTGATGGCGCCCAACACTAATGCTAGGCAAGCCGACCAATTAAACACTCTCAACCCAAATACGCAAACTGTTAACCAATAATACCATTAAAATAATAAGTATCAAGTTCCAAATCCGGAATTTAGATAAAGTAGTACGAAAAATAATAACGAATATATCAAACATTTCCCCAATAGATCCGGAGTCACGAGTCTAGAGCCTCTAAATGTAACAGAGTGTTATATTCATAGTAATAAAGAAAAGGCTAGGATAGGAAAAGACAATGCAATAAAGGGGAGAAGTCGGGTCCTGCGGACGTCAGGCAGCTACCTCAACATGAACTCAGCCATATTTACTCAAACTTGGAGTTTTAAACTGATATTTGAACTATTGTTTGAGCTGAGTATCATTGCTTTACTGTTGCCCGAGGGGCTGTTGACTATTTTTGGACTGATTGAGGCCGAGGGCCTTATGTGAGGGCATGATGAGTGAGGTGAGGAGGCTTTCAGGCCTCGTATTGATACTGTTCAGGCTTTCAGGCTTTGTTGATAGCGCTTGGGCTGTAGGAGCCCCTCCGGAGTCTGCACACCCGCAGTGAGCGCGGGTACCCATCTAGAGTGATTAAATATTGAACAGTGGTAACAATGACACTGTAATACGCCTTTGGT
Organism: Nicotiana attenuata; assembly: GCF_001879085.1. Taxonomy (NCBI): domain Eukaryota; kingdom Viridiplantae; phylum Streptophyta; class Magnoliopsida; order Solanales; family Solanaceae; genus Nicotiana; species Nicotiana attenuata. Next base: position 5,160 of record NW_017678141.1, read on the forward strand.
CAGGTAACAATGACTGACCAGTCAGGTAATAAAGACTGACCAGTGGTAACAATGGCACTGTAATACGCGTTTGGTCAGGTAACAATGGCTGACCATACTTGAGCATACTTGTTTTATTAATTGTTTTCAAAGAGATTTTCTTCCTATATTTTTCACTGGTTTCTACTGTTTATCTGATGTTGCTTCTTGAGATAGCATTATTTGTGCCCTTGTGGGATTTTATGTTCTCAGTCGTTATTTAATTTTATTACTCACTGGGTCGGAGTACTCACATTACTTCCTGCACCATGTGTGCAGAGACAGGCACAACTGAGTTCGTACCTGAGCGCTGATTTCCTTCCAGACCAGGCGGACTAGGAGAGACGAGGTAGCTGTCGACGTCCACAGCCCCGTTTTCTTCCTTATCTTCTGCATATTTTATTCATCTTCAGACTATATTTCCAGACTTGTAGTATTTTCACCAACTCTGTAGTAGCTCGTGACTTGTGACACCCCGATCATCGGGCTGAGGTTGGGATGGTTTTTCCCCGTTATGTTACGTTTATTTCCGCACTTACGATTAATCAGTACCTATGGTTTAAACCTGTTTATGCTAAGAAATTGTCAAGAGTAGTGTTGATTGTCTGTT
>NW_017678141.1:5807-10611 GCF_001879085.1 Nicotiana attenuata
TGGTATATTCTACTGTCACGACCCCAAACCCGGTCGTGATGGCGCCCAACACTAATGCTAGGCAAGCCCGACCAATTAAACACTCTCAACCCAAATACGCAAACTGTTAACCAATAATACCATTAAAATAGTAAGTATCAAATTCCAAATCCGGAATTTAGATAAAGTAGTACGAAAAATGATAACGAATATATCAAACATTTCCCCAATAGATCCGGAGTCACGAGTCTAGAGCCTCTAAATGTAACAGAGTGTTATATTCATAGTAATAAAGAAAAGTCTAGGATAGGAAAAGACAATGTAATAAAGGGGAGAAGTCGGGTCCTGCGGACGTCAGGCAGCTACCTCAACAACTCCTAAACCGAAATCCAAGATGACAGTAAGCAGCTCCACTAAGTCTCCGGAGCACCTGAATCTGCACACATGGTGCAGGGAGTAAAGTGAGTACTTCCAACTCAGTGAGTAATAAACATATATAATGGCTGAAAGTAAGAAATCCCGAAATATTACAATATAAAGCTATAATCAGCGATTCAGTACGTTAGACGATAAAAAAAAACAATAACAAACAATGACAATTAAGGGCAACAGACATAAAATGCATGGATGCAATGCAATGCACATGACCGCTGCGGCGCGCAGCCCGATCCATTTGGGTACCCGCGCTCACNTCCTTTTCCGCAGATGCGGAAATACCAGAAGCCAGGTGCACCAGACTTGCAACAAACATCAAGATTCTCCGTTTAACCCCCGGGACCTCAACCAATAGCACCAACACACCCCAAGACCTTATTCAAACTTGTTCCAATCATCAAAACACTATCGTTAACATCAAAATCATCGAATTACCACGGATTCAAGCCTAAGTTAAACTAAAACTTCCGAAACTTGCATTTGATCTAAAACCCGTCCTAAACACCTCCGAATGATCTGAAACTTTGCACGCATATCCAAAATCACCTAACGGAGCTACTGCAACTCTCGGAATTTCATTCCGACCCTCGGATCAAAATCTCACCTACCATCCGGAATTCTCCAAAATCCAACCTTAGCCAATTCAAGCCTAATTCTACACCGGACCTCCAAATTCAATTCCGATTGCGCTCCTAAGTCACAAATCATCCCCCGAAACTAGTCGAATCATCGGAATTCCATTCCGAGCCTTCTAACTCATAAGTCAACATTCGGTTGACTTTTCCAAACTAACCTTCTCATAAAGAGACTTATTGTCTCATTTCTAACCGAACTCTAACCGAATTACTTCAAATTCTCCAAACACATATAATGAAATATATAGAAGCATAAAACGGGGAAAACGGGGCGGTAACTCCCGTGACGACGGGTCGGGTCGTTACAATGTGCAATCAGTTTTCGATATCTTATTTGTCTAGCATGACATGAAAACTTGATATGCATCTAATTAAAGTCTATAATATGACTTATATGACAATCCTTGAAGGATTTAAATTGCTTGAAGCATATACAATTCTTGATCTTGAAGTACTACATCCTCAGTGCAATTTGTGCACATATGTATCTTGCTATAACTATAAGCATGATAATGTGATAGCGAGGATTTTCAAGGTGCAACATATTCATTGGAGTTAATATGGCGGATTTATTCACCAAATCTTTGCCAACGTCAACCTTCAAGAAGCTAGTGCACAAGATTGGGATGCGAAGGCTCAAGGATGTGAATTGATGTTCTCATGAGGGGGAGTTAATACGCGTTGTACTCTTTTTCCCTTACAAGGTTTTGTCCCACTGGGTTTTCTTTGCAAGGTTTTTAACGAGGCAACCAAAAGGCGTATTGTTAGATATGTGTACTCTTTTTCCTTTACTAGAATTTTTTTCCCACTGGGTTTTATTTTAGTTAAGGTTTTAACGAGGCACATTATCTGTTGAATAGACATTCAAGGGGGAGTGTTATAAATAGAATTTTATTTATGGTGAATGTCTATATTTAGAGAGATTCTAGGGTTCATTGCTTGGTGGCTAAGTCACCCTCTCCCTATAAATAGAGGGTTCTATTCCCATTGTAATTCATCCCAAAATCAATAAGAATTCTCTCTCCCTATGTTCTCTGCAAAACTACTCTTCTTCTTTTATTGTTTTATAACATGAAATAATTTCTACATTGTTTGATAGATTCTTGAATCATCACTCATACTTTGGGAAGTGCATTAGATGACTAGATTAGATTGAATAATGAATGAAGCAACCTTGTTAACATCATTTGGGGGATGGGTCGGCCTAGTCCATAAATTCTGTTGGCTATCTTTCTATTATTTAGTTGCTTTCTTTTTTGTTGGAAAATGATATGCTTGATAATACCTAAATTAGTTTAAATTTTATGCAGTGACAACATGAAATGTATTTATGAGGCCATCCACACCCATTTCACATGACAAAATACATTTCATTTAATTTGGGGCCTCCCACATCATTCACTGTATGTGCATTCAATATCTTGGACTTGTTTTATGTTTATATTGTGCTACTATTATATTATCAGTGAAAAAGTTCTCTTATAATATAACTAGATGGCCAGTGCCCGTGCAATGCACGGGCTTATGCCCGACATTACTGTTTGTGTGCACATCCACAAGATTAATTTAAAAAGTTCAACACCAAAAAAATATTTCATACTTATTTGAAGTGTTTCATAGGATCACCAGAAAGGAAGTACTACTATCAAGTTGATTCAATGTGCACAACATGTTAACACTTAAATAGTTTTTTCATGCATTCTGATACAAAGTTCTACAGGATACATTGTGAGTTTGCAGCAATCCTAACTTTCAATGACCATTCCAACATCTAAGAAAAAGCTATCCTTTTTCTCCAAGCTCTGAGAGATCATCTTTTACATTGCTTGGCTGAGAGACACTGATATAACAGTTACAAATCTGACATTGGCATCTTTGCAAAGTCTAAAGAAAAACTTATTATGCAGATGACATACATCTGCAGGCACTTGATTTATCATTGTTGCTGAATTGAATGTGGAGGATGCTGTCTAAGGAGGAGTCCTTAACTGATTGAAAAGTACCTGGAACTGAAAGATAATTACCCCCTTCCTTCAAAGGTGGGATAAAGAGAACTATCAAAAGAGAGAAGATATGCAAAGTTGGGGTAAAGAGAACTATCAAAAGAGAGAAGATATGATTATATGTAAGCTGGAGAAGCATTTTATTCCCCCAAGGGATCCCACTAAACAGACACATGTTACTTGTTATATACTTTTCAATAGCTTCAAATGGGACAAATAGAAATCTGCAAAAAACCCTTTATAAACTCAAACACTGTAAAAGGAGAATGAATTTCTAGAACCCGTCTAAGTAATGTGCGCAGTACAAAGTTCATGATGCAGAACTCATTTGGTTCATCATATTGGTGTGACCCATCCGAAATAAGTATTCTTCCAAATAAATGTGAGAATTCCAATGAATCCCTAATTGTCCTTTTTTGTTAGCCTATCGATAATTCCCTAAATTACCCAATGCTTTATTTCTGTCCTAGTTGATCCTGATTCGACATTAGAAGTATATTGATTTTTACCAAATAACCGAATACTTTTGTCTGTAAATACTACATATCTGATTCCATCCATAAATCGATTTTCTTCCCTATGAGTTATAGTCTCAATAAGAATGCTAGTTCTTACCGTTCATATATTATGATATGAATATACCACATCAATTCGTTATGTATGGTCACGGAAAAAAAAGGGACATATGAACAACCTGGATCTAAGTAATATTAGACCAACTTTCAATATCGTATGATATTATTGCACTCAACAGAAAACGAAATTTTCTTCAAATGATAGAAAATATTGAGTTGGCATCTTCATATATATGAGTTGATTCGCTCTTTTGCAGTGCACCAGCAAGTATAAACCACGAACGCACACTTTCACAATATGAATGTGAATGGTATCACTAATGTTTTATATATATCTAGTAGACTTTGACACTTACTGGTGTCACTGGTAGCTCTGCGCCAGCAATAATAGTTGTTACTCCTTATTACGTACCCTTCAGTTTCACCTATTCTCAATGACCGCTTGATAGTAGATCTGAAAATATCAATGTAATGTGAATAATGCAAAATGCATCTTTCACTACAATGTTTCTCAATGAGTAACTAAGTAATTTGCAGATGAAAAAGAAACAAAGAGGTAAGAACCCCAAATAATGATAATATCCAATCATAAGACTTATCCACCTGGGTGGAATCAACATTTACTAAAACGCACACACATGAAATATAGTGCTCGTAATCTGTAGGTCTATGTTTCTAAGAGTTCAACAAGGTCTTAACAAGAAAACAATTGAGGCTCATATCTGTTTCTTACAAGGAGAAGAGAAGGAAACCACGCCATTGCTGCAGAAGAACCTGTTGCATGTGATAGAAAAGCCTCAAATCACACACCATCGTGGGTTTACCACGCCAAGATAAGGGTTTGATTGTCTCCGTGTCCAAATAATTTTATAGCTCAGGAAAACAATTACCATTATTGCCTCTTCAAGATTCCTCTTTGAAAGAAAGATTAAACTCGCCATTTAAACTCATTAGCTAAATCGAGAATTCCCTCAAGAAGCAATTGTTTTTCAAGAAAATATGTTCATTAGGATGAGTATTTTCCTCAAAAAAATGCAACTCACCTTAATATTTGAGGAAATAATCAACTCAAATTCATCTCTCAAGAAAAAACACTAATATAGTGACAGGAAAATGAGACTTTGACCACCGCCGCCTTTGCACTAAATTTATAAGTAGGGAAAAACTCATACTTTTA
>NW_017678141.1:11139-13471 GCF_001879085.1 Nicotiana attenuata
CTGCCAGGACTGAATCCTTCTACCCGAACCAAGCTAAGCAAGCTGTCAGAACTCAAGAGCCTTGCTGCACAATACCTGTAAAAGCCCATTACCTCGAACACATACGAAGAATTAATCACATCCTTACCATACCGATTCGGTCTACTATCAAGCTATTCCATCTATCAAATTTCCATTTTTGATTCATCATCCACTTGATATTTCTCCCTCGCTGTAGCATCACAATGCCTCAATCCAAGCTTACCACACGAGACTCGAACATAAGACCACACTGTCTAAGGCCCATAGGCCACTGAATACTCTCTCAATTGTCTCCCAGAAATACCACATTCCAGAATACTTCACTCTGAGAACTTTCTGCGAATCTAAATTCGCTTCCTTTACTTTCCAAGTATCGACACATAGGATCCCATGATCAACATAAAAATACCCCAAGTCTTGACATTTTCTATTGAAAACACTGTCTTTAGTCACATACACCACCTTAAAACACCTGAGTGCTACATGTAGATTCTTGAACACATTAAAATCATTCTCGAGAGTCATTCTCTCTTATTCATCTGCAATTTACCTGATTTAACGGACAGAACCACTCGTGCATTATTGACACTCCGATACCGTAAAATGAGACCCTCATCCCAATAAAACCAAACAACTTTCTGCTCTATGCACCGAGCATTCTTTACCAACAACAACTCTAGACTTTCCGAAATTCTCATACCCTATGGAACATAATATAACCTTTGTCGAAATTTTGCTTCACTCGCCCATCCTCGGCTCAATTTCTGCAACTAGAACCGATTCGCCAGCATACCTCGAGACGTAACCAACATAGCACATAACCGTGCATTCAGCTAATCAACAGCAATCTCCCCAACTTGGCTCGAAGCCATGTATCAAGACACACTTAACAACTCATCACACTTTTACTCTAATGATGCCACAATGTCATAGTGAGATTAAACTCAAATCATCTACAAGTTTGTGAAAACACAGATCATCTGGTACTGAAATCCTCTACAAATCTCGTATTCATCCCCACATCAGTTGAGTCCACCCTCTAGAGCGACCCGAATTTATCAACTTTCAACTCGTACTCTTCAATTACACATGAGATCTTCTAATAATACACATAAGAATCATACCACTTAAGAACGCTCCGCAAGAGATAATCCACCTGCTCCACCTCAATTCAGTATTTCAGCACACCTTCCACCATCACATACATTACACAATCAATTTAGTCTTCCTGCGTCTGAACTCATACCGCCACATGTAATGCACTTTACTTACCAACTAGGAGACACGGAAATATTCTTCACGCGCCCTTAATTCGGGCTACACATCAAATCACAATAAGAATCAAACATTTAACAGTTCATCTATTATCCAACAGACTCTTCGTCACTACCAAGTCATGTAGACACATCTCACAATTCTAACATACTCAGCACAGGGATATCCAACCGCCATTTCGGCTAATAAGGACATTACCGAACATATAAGTTCAAAACACTTGCTCACACAATCAGCACCTCAGTGCTCAAGCCATAGGCACAGATCCGGCCTCAAGTCCTCCATACTGGCCCAACCTACTCACGAAGATCACATCTCGCCCCTAGATCGGGGAATCGCAAGCCATCGAGGCACATATAATACTGAGCGCTCACGTGCGCATACCGACGTGTGGAAGGAATTTCAAGAGTTATATCTCAGGCTGAATCAAGTACGCACGATAAGAATTCCAAGAATGGGAAGTTTTCCTAAAGGTTCTGCAGCCTCTCGAGGATAAATACAGACGTCTCCGTACCGATCCGCGAGACTCTACTAAACCGGCTCATGACTCGCGAGGCCTAGTAGCCTAGGCTCTGATACCAACTTGTCACGACCCCAAACCCGGTCGTGATGGCGCCCAACACTAATGCTAGGCAAGCCCGACCAATTAAACACTCTCAACCCAAATACGCAAACTGTTAACCAATAATACTATTACAATAGTAAGTATCAAGTTCCAAATCCGAAATTTAGATAAAGTAGTACGAAAAATAATAACGAATATATCAAACATTTCCCGAATAGATCCGGAGTCACGAGTCTAGAGCCTCTAAATGTAACAGAGTGTTATATTCATAGTAATAAAGAAAAGTCTATGATAGGAAAAGACAATGCAATAAAGGGGAGAAGTCGGGTCCTGCGGACGTCAGGCAGCTACCTCAACAACTCCTAAACCGAAATCCAAGATGACAGTAAGCAGCTCCACTAAGTCTCCGGAGCACCTGAATCTGCACACATGGGTGCGAGGGAGTAAAGTGAGTACTTCCAACTCAGTGAG
>NW_017678141.1:14300-24005 GCF_001879085.1 Nicotiana attenuata
GGTCTACTAGTTAATTAACATTGAAAAAATAAGAAGAAAATAACAAAAATATTTCTTTTTGCTTTTTTCTTACTTTTCAAATTGGTTTTAGTTTGTTCAAAATTAGGGATTAATTGTTGGAAATTAATTAGTTTAGTTGAAGAATTAAATCAGGTCTTTATTTTTGATTAAACAAAAAACTAAAAAACTAAGAGAAAAAGGAATTAATTGAAAACGAAAATAATAAAAAGAGAAAACATGCTGCTATTCAAATTAATGTGACTAGCCCATTGGGAAACCCAGTCCCAGCCCAATCTCACCAAATGATCCAGCCCAAAATTACCCATGTCCGGTCCAGCACCCCTACAACCTAAACGACCCCATTTTGCTTGCAACGAATCTCAGCCGTCGAGGTTTGCTTGATCGAACGGCTGAGAAGCTGGGGTGTATGAGTATATATATGTCCAAGCGATCCTACCCCCCTCAGGACCCCCCTACCCTCTCATCTCTCAAATCCCTCACCGGAAACCCTAGTTCCGCTGCATGCCACCGTCTGCTGCCGGCCGGAAATCGCCTCCGCCGGCGGCGATTGGCCAATCACTCCCAAAATTTCACCAGAGACCCCTCTCACCTTCCCCATGCCCATACTACCCTCAATTTCGTTCAAATCGTGCTGGAATTCCCCAAAAACCCCAAACCCTAGCGCCGCCACGGACACCTCCGCCGTGTCCGGCGGCGCCACTACTCCAAACCTTACCAAAATCACACCCTAGACCCACCTTTACCCCCTCTTCCCAAATTTCAAACCAGATTCCCTCAAGTCCCGTTTAAAGCACTCGAATCCTAGATCTAGGGTTCAGGTTTGAAGGTCCAATAGAAATTTCAGCCTTGCTCGGATTTTTAGTGTTCAACTGACCCTAAAGTAATGTTATTTGTTTATTTTTGGCAATAATAGGCAGATAACATTATTTGGGGATCAGATTCGAAAGTCATCAGTATTAGGGGGTCTGAATCAGTAAGTTCGTAGTATTTTCTTTATTTCCTGTTTCCTTTTCTTTATTTGTTTTTTTTTCTATATATATATATCCTGTTTCTTTTCTCCGCCTAATGAATTTTCTTTTAATTGAAATGGACCTCCCCTTTCATGCTTAGTTCTTCATGATTAATCAAATCTGTGCCTTGACTTTTGCATCAATCAGTGTTTTAGATTTCTTTTGCTTAAGTTTTTTTTGATCTCTTCTCTGTTCGTATTGATTTTGAGTTTTGATTCATGATTCATGTTTTGATTCTTGTATTCATAGCATGATTTTGTATTTTTATTATTTTTTTATTCTTAGTTTTCCGTTTAGTTCTTAGTAACAGCCTGCAATGTTAGTTAATCAAAATTAATTCAAAGTTCTTAAGATAGGTTAGTTGGACTGTTAGTTAAATTTTTTGGGGGTTTTGTGTTAATTGAATCCTGTTTGATTATAGCTGAATAATTCCAGCCCTTTGGTAATTAACCATGGCCATTTTTGACCAAGTTAAAAAGGGCTGGGGTTAGTTAAGCTAGGTTAGTAATTCAGAGTTGAATTAAGAGTAGTATAGGTAATTCAATAAAAGGAATCCTGCAAGTAACTGAAATTGGAAATCACTAGAACCTTCTAGATGGGGTTTTAATTTGAAATTCAGAAAGTTAGTAGTGTTACTTGGCCAACAAGGCATAAAATGAGGGGTTTAAGTAGTTAAAATATGAAAATAAACGAGGGACTGAGGGTGTAAAACAAAAATCTGATGCTGCCCTAGTTTTGCCTATAAAAAGGCATACCCCTTGCCTTGTTTTACAGGTTTAGTTTTTTGAACAATCTGAAAAATCCCCAAAAAGTTTACACCTCTGAAAATTCCCAACCCTTTCCAGCCTATAATTCCCCCTCAAAATCCTCTTCTTAAAAGCTGAATCTCAAATTTGAATTTCAAAAATCAAAAGAAGTTCAAATCTGAACTCCTGTAGTAGAAACATTCATTTAGATCTAAATTTCCAGAAAAACCAAAAAAAATTAGCAAAAAACTCCAATATACTGTTCTATTGAAATACTTAGGTCAATTTCAAGTTGTAGTGGTTAATCTGCATCTTCTAGCCTAAGTTCTAATTGCTGAAGTATTAGAACTCTTCCTGGGTTAAGTTCGAGTTTGGAGTTGGTTTCAATCAAATTATTTTGGGCTGTCTGGTGGCTTTATACTTCTGTGATCTATACCTGGTTTTTTGAACTATATCCTGGGTTTGAGATCGATTTTGCGGCTGTCGTTGAATTCTAGTTGCTGCTGATTATTGTCTGCATTGCTGATCCCTCCTCCTTTCATTTGTTCATTTTCAAGTATACTCTAAAACCTCAAGTGAGGACTGAATTCATATGTATGACTACTGTTGAAGAGGAAAATTGGAGGACTCTTTTGTTTCCTTTGTTTTACGTGTTCTGATTTGTATACTTAGGCATTTAGTTCAATATTGTTATTAGACTATCGTCTATATTTTGTATTAATTAAGGACTGATTGGATTGTTTTGGACTGGACTGCTGCATTTTTTCTGAGAACTATACGAATGTCCTGATAATATTAGCCTTGAGTATCCTGTTAGGTTGAACTTAAGACTAGAGTAAGTCATTGGTTACAAATTAAATCTGGAGATAGCATGAGCATTTTATTAATGAAGAATTGACATCTCTTGTAGTTTAGAATAATTGATCATGTTTTGTTCACCATGTGTTTGTTGAAAAGTAGGTTTCAGAGTAATATATTCACAATTCAAAACAGTTTGGCACTCCAGATTCATGTCGCATTACATGTTTAAGTTTGGACGTTCATTATTAAATGGTTGATTGGATCTCTGAAAACCCATGTTAATTACCAGTGTACCAACGAGTTGAATGAACTGAGTTAATTAGGTGTTTGAGATTTAGAGTTGATGTGAATAAATTATGCATCTATTTACAAGCTTGCTGGCAGGCCCAAATTTAAGGTTAATATTCGATTTCTGGGCCTGCTATGAGACCAGGAAGCCTTGCTTCTTGTAAATGAAATCTGGGCTTGTGATCGAAGCCCACAACTGGGCATTGTTTTATATAACAAACTGACCGAAGATCCTTGGGCCAAATTCAAGGCCCCGTTTGCTAAAAGTTTAATTTTCCTTTTCAAATTGCAATTTAGTTTAATAATACATTTCTAGGCTTTCCAAGCTAGGTAGCGAATTTAAATTAAGAGGTTGTCCTCTTGTTTAAACTCGGACTTGAGTTTGAGGCCTGAATTTCATAATGCCAATTAATTAGGACTCTTTAGAGACAAATTCAATAGACAATTATAGTTTGCTCTAAGATGACCTTTAAATAAGAAAATGAGATGAGCCTCGCCAAACAAAATGCATAAATTGCGGGGCCCTCTTTAAATGCTTATATTAAAATACTTAGAATTTGGGGCGTGCCGTTTAGCGAATTTCATGGCCTCCCGCAAAGATAATAACTCGTTAGTCGCTTTAGGTGCGCTTTTAATAATTTTACCTTCTTAAATACGGGTGTGCATTTCATGCAACCCAAATCCAAATCCCAAAACGTTGAATAAGAATGTGTCGAGGGTCCGGGTGCATTTCATGTGACGCGATCCAAAAACACGTTTTTAAACGACGTTCACTTTCTTAAAAAATGACTAAAAGCGGTAAAATAATCCTAAAATTGCACTGTAGGTTGGAACATGTATAAAATTAGATTTTAGCCATTTATAATAATTTAAGCGACCGTGCTAGAACCACGGGATCCGGGGGTGCCTAACACCTTCCCTCGGGTCAATAGAATTCCTTATTCAGAATTTCTGGTTCGCAGACTCCAATTGGGAAGTCGAAATTTTTTCTCGATTTGGGATCTAAGTTAAACCAGTGACTTGGGACACCAAAAGTCAATCCTATCCCAAGTGGCGACTCTGAAAATCGAATAAATAATCCCATTTCGAATAATGTCACTTTAAATGGAAAAACTCCCTTATACATTATCCTTCGGGGTAGGTGTGTAAAAAGGAGGTGTGATAGCTCTGGCGACTCTGCTGGGGATGCGAACCCAGAATTTCGATTCAGGGTTCAAGAATTCGAGCTTAGTATAATTGTTATATTTGGCTTTATCTGATTTTTCTACATGTTCCATACTATATGTGCTAGATGTTTTACCGCTTTGATATTTGTTGAATTGTATATAAACTGTTACGAATCCCTTCCTCTTTCTGAGTCTTCTACATCATGGAGAAGGGTGCACTTCGTGTAGCTTCTCTTCTGTTTAGAGTCGTTCCCTATTTAGAACGAGGTTTGGATAAGTTGCTAAGCCGGCGGAGCTTCTTGTATCCCCGGTACGATGCCTCCCCCTCGGCTCGAGTTGTCCGCTCGGGTAAGCCAGGTCTAGACCAATAAACCTAGGTTTTAAACCTAGAAGAACAAAAACTCATGCCGGATCCCTAGTAGGACGCTTGTTTGCATCATGTGCATTTGACTTAGGGGACTCAACACAGGGGTTGGGTCCGTCTAGGACAGGTGACCTGAAATGAAAAGAGACCATCCTGATGCATCTTACGTGCTACTTGTGCATTTATTTGCTCGGTTTTGCATGTTGACCGGCCTGTATACAATGAGAGGAAATTGAGAAAAATAAGCAGTGTTAGGACTAAGTAAGGGTGACCATTTGTTTTGAAAAAACCCCAATGCCCAAATAGTACCGAAATGCTGCCGGATTTTTGAAAAGTGAAAAGAAAAAGAGAAAAATATTTGAAAATCTGATTTAGGCAAATCTTACCGAACTACGCTGGTTTGATTCTCACCGGATGTGAGATACGTAGGCAACCCTCATCGGGTCCAACCACCCTTTTGCAAAAAATAGCCAAAAATACCAAAATTTTAATTTTTGTCACAAATAAGTCAGGTGATGCCATTCTTGCTTAACATAAGCCGAATGTCCCCAAAAGGGCGCCGGAAGGTTGCTTTTGCAAGAACAACCACCTTGGGTCATTTTTAATGGTTAGCAGGCACAGCCTTAAAATCTTCTTTCCCGAAGTGCTGAAAGGCCGTATCTGCAAAACCGAGTCTTTGTTTGCTTAAATAAAATTTTAGAAAAAATAGCCAATTTTCCTTTTAGGTCAAAATAAATCATTAAAATACTCCTGAGATGTCTTTCTTTCATAAATAACAAAATAAAAAAAAATACAAATTTGAAAAATTGAGTCCGAAAATATTTTTGCTCAAAAATCCAAAACATTTTTCGTAAACGTCCCTTTTCCGAAATTAAGAGGCAACTTTCAAATTAAAAAAAAAAAGAAAAAAATAATATTTCTTTTTACTTCTAAAAATTCCCAAAGTTCCAATAAAAAGAAAAGAAATTTTTAGAAGTCTTTCCCTTTTTCCCTTTTTCTTAGAAATTTTTAGAAAAAGCAAAATCAAAAATCAAAACAAATATTTCCCTTTTTCTTTTAAAGCATTCCAAAACAAAAAAGAGAGTTAGCTTATTTACCTTATTGGCAAGAACTACGCTTGGTCTGATTCATGCGGGGTCATGATACGTAGGTAATCTCCATAGGATTCGACCGTAACCCTAAAAAGAAAAAAACGAGGGAAGGAAACAAAAGAAAAACAAGAGAGGAAAAGAAACGCAAAAAGAGAAAATAAGGAATCGAGAGAAAGACCATGGCAAAAGAAAAAGGAAAAGCAGAAAATGAAAAACAGAGGAAAAAAAAAGAGAAAATAAAACAAAAAGAGAAAGAAAAGCGAAGGGAACAAAAGAAAAGCCGGGATGACGCATGCAACCGAAGCAAACATGTAGATATTCATTTAACTGTATAGGTGCATCACATTCCAATGTGCAGTTACCTATCTGTTATTTGTTCACACTAACCGTTGTTGCTGTCAAATCCAGCTTAGCTTTTAGAAACGGTGGTTGGTTGTGGTACGCTGGCATCACATCAATACTTCACCAGATCCAAAGGAAATACAGAGATGTCATCTGAAATGACTCTGCCTACAATCCCCATACCCGAAGACAGCCCCATCTCGGGGGTCCCGGCCTCTGAGTCCCTTACAGCTGAAGAAAATCGGGTATTGCGCCTGCGACTCATGGAAATGTGGGATGCTTGGAACAATGGAAAGGAACCCCCAAGCACCATCCTCGGATTCCCGGAGCTATTTCCTAAATCTGGAGGTGCTACTATTGTCCCCATTAGCCACCCAAACACTCCTTTGGGGCAACCTACCAAACTGCTCACTTCCTAGGAACACCTTCTGAGGTTCGCCCCCAGGTGTTCCCATCCGGAGCTTCTCCCAACATATTCACGGCTCCACCCTGCTCCGCAACCACACAACCATCACTACCCAAGCATGCTTTCGATCCGTCGGTTTTCACATTCCAAAATCCCGTCTTTCAGGCTGACCCTCCTCATTATACTCAATATACTTACTCTCAGCAGCCACCATACGAGCTTACACCGGGACAAGACAAAACCCCCAAAGCCCCAGAGCAAGATGAGATGGCAAAGAGAATGAGAAGCCTCGAGCAGAGCTTAAAAATATGCAAGGTTTGAGCGGGCAAAAGAGTGTCTCCTATACAGACCTGTGTATGTTCCCGCATGTACATTTGCCCTCAGGGTTCAAAACACCAAAATTTGAAAAGTATGACGGGCACGGCAACCCTATTGCTCACTTGAAGAAGTATTGTAATCAGCTACGGGGGGCCGGTGGCAAAGAAGAATTGTTGATGGCATATTTTGGAGAAAGCTTAATTGGCATCGCTTCAGAGTGGTATATGGACCAAGATGTCTCGCGTTGGCATATTTGGGACGATCTGGCCCGGGACTTTGTTCGACAATTTCAGTACAACATAGACATCGCGCCAGACAGGAACTCCTTGGCGAATCTAAAGAAAAAGCCCTCAGAAAGTTTCCGCGAATATGCAATTAAGTGGCGCGAACATGCGTCAAGAGTGAAGCCTCCGATGGATGAGGTAGAGATGGTCACCATTTTCCTTCAAGCCCAGGAAGCAGACTACTTTCAGAATATGATGTCAGCCATGGGCAAGCCTTTCGCAGAGGCAATAAAAATCGGAGAGATGGTAGAGAATGGGCTAAAAACGGGTAGAATCTTGAGCCAGTCAGCCATAAGAGCAACCTCCCAAGCCATCCAAGGCGGGTCTGGAGGAATGGCCAAAGGCAAAAAGAAAGAAGAAACAGTGATGGCAGCATCAGGAGGAAGAAGATACCGGGCTCCTAGACCGGTGTTCTCTGAAAGAACCCCTCAACACTACTATCCTCACACTGATATGGCTTACGCTCCCCCACCTTATGCGGTCATGAATGCTCAACCTTTCGGCCGACCGCAACCACAAGCTAACCGAAATCCACCTCCATTCCAAAGAAACCAACCTCCTTACTAGAACCAATATAATCCCCGACCACTGCAAAATAACTTCCGCCCTCGGGAACCACCCAGACGACCAAATTTTACGCCGATTGGTGAACCTACTCCAGTCTATTCCCGAAGCTTTTCCAAATGGGTCTGCTGCAGCCGGTCCCTCAGAACAGACAAAACCCGGCATCGCCTGCCTACAGAGCTGGTGTCAGGTGTGCATACCATTCAGGGGCAGAGGGCCATCATACAAATGACTGTTGGACTCTGAAACAAGCGGTGGAGAACTTAATAGAGCAAGGGAAAATTGTGTTGAAGGATGAAGATGTCCCAAATGTGACCAATAATCCGCTGCCAACCCACAACAACGGGCCGGTGATCGGGATGATCTGTGAAGACAGAGAATTTGATCCAGCCTTAAAAGCTATAATTGCTATTGCTGATGCAGAAAGAAAGCCCGAGGTGGCCCCGAAGCAAGAGAAAGGGGAAAAGAAGAGCAAAATCACCAAGACAGAACCAGAAAAGAAAGCTGATTTGAAAAAAGGAACACAAATGTACGTACCCAAGCAAGCCTATGTGGTGCGGGGGACAATCAAACCACCTCGGCTGAGTGAGCCAGTGGTTATTGGACGCGTACCACAGAAGCCCATGACGAACCCTGCTGCGGTACCATGGAATTATCATCAGACGGTGGCTACGTACAAGGATAGAGAGATCTTGGGAGAGTTGCTAGAAAACCCCCCTGTTGAGAAATATTCAAATGTAAAGGAGGTAAACAATGCTACCAAAAGGCGTTTCCCGCCTAAGAGACCCGTCAGTGCTGAGGAAGCCAAAGTGTTCTTTCAAAAGATGAAAAATGGTCGATTATGAGGTGGTACATTTGTATGAAACTTTTGTCAAGCCTAAGTACAGTAAAGAGGAAGATGATAAGGTTTTCACGGCTGAAGAAAATGAGGAAATACGTGGGGCAATGAGGAAAATGCTCTACGAAACCTATATGGTCCAGCCAGGAGAGGGGACTAGCACCGCTGAGGTGCTCTACATGGGACCAGATGCTAAACTCCAAAACTGGAAGGCTGCGCCATTCCCGATCAGGCGGGAGTCACGGTAGACCCGTCCTGCTACTTTTTCTGCATCCCGAGTTATTCCAGGGTGTAACTCGGATGTTTCTTTTAGTTTCTTGTCTTTAAATTCCCGAATGTGGACCCTGTTATCTTCAAAATTCCAAGAAATGAAATCAATATTTCATCGTTCACTTTTCTTTATTCTTTCTGATTTTGCTATTTGTTCTCCTTCATTTCTTCTCTTTAGCTCTAATAATGCAGCTTTAAATAACATGACATGCTTGCGGACTTCATGCCCAGATCCCAAAATGCTGTCAGATTTTTCGAAATAATGAATCAAGAGTCGAAATGCAAAGAAGATAACCTTCAGGAAATAAAATAAAGAATTGGAACAATTGAAGGAAAATTGGTTCGCGGTTTGGAAAGGTCCATACACTACAACAAAAGAGTGAGTTGTACTCAGGGCACATCCGGGCAGTTGTACCAACAAAGAATGGCCCACGCTTACAACAAGAAGGTGCGTCCCAGGAATTTTGGAAGTGGGACAACTCGTGTTAAGACGCACTTTCCCTCATCACCAAGAAACAAAAGGAAAATTCGCTCCTAATTGGAAGGGTCCATACATCATCCGGAAAATATTGCCGAGAGGAGCATTGTATTTGGAAGATATCAAAGAAATGATCCCGAAACAGCTGTAAATGCAGATGCAGTAAAAGGTACTATGTCTAGGCTCTCTGCGGTGTTGGTTTTTGTGCAATTGAGATGACGAAGGCTTTTCTTCTCGCTATCCAAACACTATTAACCCTTCGTAAACCCATTTGAGCCGGTTACCCTTCTTTGGCTACTCTCTTTGGAACCCCGGAAGTACCAGCGGAAAAGAAGAAGAAAAGAAAAGAAAAGAAAAAGAAAAAGAAAAGAAAAGAAAAGAAAAAGAAAAGAAAAAGAAAAGAAAAAAAATAAAAAGAAAAGAAAAGAAAAAGGAAAAAGAAAAAAAAGAAAAGAAAAACAAAACAAAAACAAAAACAAAAAAAAATTATTCCCCTGAACTACGTTTGACTTGATTCCGAAAGGATACGTAGGCAGCCTCTCGCTGAGGTTCAGTCACACCAAAACAAAACCCTAATTCCCCCAAGAGTTGAAACTGGGGCAGATGATATAATGGTTCGGTCATGAGTCCGCCGAAATGGTTCCAAAGTTGTAGTTCCGCCCAAAATTCTTTTTACCCCAAAACCTTGTCCAAGTCCTTCCGATCAATTGACAAAGGC
>NW_017678142.1:0-3273 GCF_001879085.1 Nicotiana attenuata
GTTGACTGGCATTCTGGCAACCCATTCCTACAACACCCTCTCTAAGGATAAGTCAAATATGGTCAACCAGGAGTTAGAAGCAAGCATTGTCGACCCGTCTAGAGAGGAGGAAGTAGTGGACGTCAATGCAATGAAGGAGGAGATGTATAAACTGAAGCAACAAATGGCTGAGATGTACCAGGCCTGGTCGAAGGGACATCCACCACCAGCCTATCCTGCTAACCCCACCTACATCCCACCGTTAATTCAGCCTCAAGATCCTCCCACAGTGAACTCATCTCCAGCCTTCCCTACTTACTAGCAGTACTACGGAACCACCTCTCAAACACCACCACCTCCACCACCCAAACAAATTCCATGCCCTCCACCACCAGTTACCCCTGTGTTTGTGGCTCCTTCACCTGCCGCATTACACAGATCCTCTAGCGAACCTTTGTTCCAAACCCATGCTAACCAATATTACCCACCTGAACCCACCTTCAAACCATCAGAACCATGTTCCTACACTCCTCGTTTTGATCTCTCAGCTGAAGTAGAGAAGCCTCCCAAAAACCCTGAGTAGGAGGAGATGATACGAAAGGTCAAGAGCTTAGAACAGTCATTCAGAAATATGCAGGGTCTCGGAGGTCAAGTGAGTGTGGTCTACAAGGGTTTGTGCTTGTTTCCCGATGTCCAGTTACCTGCGGGATTCAAGTTACCCAAGTTTGATTTATATGACGGACACGGTGATCCGGTAGCACATCTAAGGGGGTTCTGCAGTAAAATGATAGGAGCTGGGGGAAGAGACGAGCTATTGATGGAATATTTCAGTCAAAGTCTAAGTGGTGCGGCCTTGGAATGGTACACTCGACAGGCTCATGCTCGATGGTATACTTGGGATGATCTGGCCCAGGCGTTTGCATGTCACTTTCAGTATAATCTCGAAATTGTCCCAGACCGTCTGTCACTGACTAAAATTGAGAAAAAGCCCGGGGAAAGCTTCAGAGAGTACAATTTCTGGTGGAGAGAACAAGCGGCAAGAGTCAATCCTCCAATGAAAGAAAGCGAGATGGTTGATTACTTCTTACAAGCTTTGGATCCCACCTACTATGGTCACTTGGTGTCAGCAGTGGAAAAATCTTTCAACGAGGTAGTAAAAATGGGAAATATGGTGGAGGAGGGGCTTAAATCCAACAAAATCATGAGCTATTCTGCAATCAAGGCAACTACCCAGGCTATCCAGAGCGGCACTGGAGGGGTAGTGAAAAAGAAAGAAGATGTGGCAGTAGTTGAATCAAGAGCTTGGTCCAGGGGCCCATCACCATATTACAACCAACCTCGACCCCATCCCCAAACCTACCCCCACACCCCATATAGCCCACCACAACACTATCCCCACTTCTCTGTCTACCATGCCCAAATATATCCCCAACATCCTACCCATGCGCAGTGGCGCGCACCCACCCCACAAAATGCTTACCCAACTCAAAACACCTACCCACCCCCAAGAGCCTACAAGAATCCCCCTAGAGCAGGTTTGCGGGCCAGCCAAAATTTCAAGCAAGAGAGGGCACAGAAGCAGGAAACTTTCACCCCCTTGGGAGAGTCATATGTAAACTTGTTTGAGAAACTAAAGCAATATAACCTGATTGCACCCATTCCTCCGAATCATGTGGACAAGCGTGCAAGAAGCTTTGACCCTTCTAAAAGGTGTGGATACCATTCCAATGCCCAAGGGCACGATGTCGAAAGTTGCTGGGATTTGAAAAGAGAGATAGAAAGAATGATTCAGGAAGGGATAATTGCGGTCCAGTATAGTGCCACCCAGAACATTGCGCAGGAGCCTTTACCTGCACCTAATGATGCACATTTTGTGGGGAAGATCCATGGTGACAGGGAGTATGAGAACCCTCTCGGAAACTTGTTGAATGAAGTCAATAATATTGAAATTAGTGAAGGTTCCAGCAATATTGATACGAAACTCAGTGGTTAAGATGTCATGCTTGGTAATTGGAAAGGCGCTCCATTTCTTGGTCAGCCGGAGTGGAGTTTTTGGTGGTTTATTTTGTTGTCATTTCTGTTGTCCGGGTTATTTCAGGGTTGTAATCCGGATATTGTCTTGCGACTCAAACCCTTCTATCTTTTTACTTTGCCTTGTTTGTTTAGACGTAATAGCTTGTTTAGTGCTGTCTAGGTTTGTTTGCTTGTTCTGTTGTTCAAATCCTTTCACCGTCAGTCTAATGCAATTCTCTGTTTCCTGCCATTTCTAGTCATTTTGTTTATTTTTCTTCTCCTTTCACAATTCTTTTCATGCTAGTTCTGGTGACATGACATGCACGCATAATTCTCAGCCTGGTTTTAAAAGACAGTTTAGTAATAAAGCGATGAAATAATGTTGAAGATGTAAGGACATTCGAGGGAAATACGTAAGGGAATTTTGAGATCACTTCGAGCCCAAGTTGTGTGAAACTGGGGCAGACGGAACTTAAAGAAATACTGTTGAAATGCATCATGCCACATCGGTTTGAAACCAAAGGCAAGTTTGCCCCCCAAGTCTACAGGGGCCGCTCGTGGTACCGAGATTGTTGTCCAAATGGTGCTGGGTAATTGACAAATGCAGAAGGCAAATGTGTGGATATGGTTAGTAATTCTGGTGCAATCATAATGTTACGTATGTTTTCCTCAGCTTGTTTAATTGTGTATTTTGTACTTGGCATGTTTTTAGAGATTGGAATGACGAAGGCATTTTGTTCTGCTATCCAAACACTTACCCTTTGTTGCCCCTTTGAGCCTCGGTTATTTTCTTGCATACCCCTCTTTCGGAATCAATAATAAAGCTCATAAGCCCGAGCGGGGAAAGTAAGTGGAAAAGAAAAGAGAAAAGTAGTGAAAAAGAAAGAAAAAAGAGAAATGAAAAGAAAAGAAGAGAGAAAAGAGAAGGAAAAGAAAAGGAAAAAGAAGAAAAAAAACAGAAGAAAGGAAAAGAAAAGAAAAGAAAGAAAAAAGAAAAGAAAAGAAAAAAAAGGGAATGAAAAGAAAGAAAAGAAAAGTGGAAGAAAGGGATCGCAACAACAAAGTAGTTCCTATGACCTGAACTACGTTTGACTTGATCCCGAAAGGGTACGTAGGCAGCCTCTCTCTGAGGTTCAGTCACACCAAAATAAAAGTCCAAAGTCCCCAAGGAAGAAACTGGGGCAGAAGTTGTGATTGTTGCAAGAGATTTGATTCCGAAAGTTGTAATTTTGAACCCATTTGAATTGTTTTGAGCCTTTGATACCCTTTCTTTCTAACCCT
>NW_017678142.1:7036-7864 GCF_001879085.1 Nicotiana attenuata
GTCAAACTCGGTTTAAATATCGAAGATTCGAAGGCTCTCTCCAATTCCTTACTGTCCGAGTTTCATTTTTAGGTATTTTTCCCTTTTTCTTTTGTTATCTTTTCCTCATGTCGTTTTCTTTGTTTCTTTTATCTTCTGCTCATTTCTCTTTTCTTGATTCCCCTGTTTTTTCTAGTTTTTCCAGACTTGTTTTCATGCATGTTAGTTTAAAATCTTTCTCTGTAATTAGTACATTAACTAGTTTAGTTTTAATTTGTTAATTTAGTTAAGGTTCAATAGTTAATAAGTCAGTTAGTCTAGGTTCTCTTTTTAATTCGATTGAGGCCATTTCAGTGCTCACAGAATATATTTGGATGATTGTGTTAATTGGGCTTTGGGATGTTTCTGATCCGCTTGCAAGATCAGCCTGCCCAAATTGGGCTTAGGTTATTGGGTCATTTTGACCCATGTTTGGCCTGAGGTTTAAGGAGTAAATACAGGGGTAATCAGGGGTAAATTAGGTAATCTAATTGGGGGAATCTAATCAATAACAGAAATAGGAAGCTTCTAGTAGGGGTTTTTGGCCAATTTAAGGCTTTTGGATAGTTAACTTGATAAACAAGTCAGAAACTTAAGGGTTACTAAGCAAAAAGGAAAATTCACAAAGGGGCAAAATGCAAAACTGAAATCTGAAAGATGCCCTATTTTGCTTGCCTATAAAGGCACTCTTCCTTGCCTTAGAAGGGGACATTTTTAGGGGGGAGGAATTCTGAAACGCTAAAAACAGCTGAAAAACTCTAGTAAAAAATACTGTTCCATTGAATTTACTTGGTAATTTGAAATCTGCCT
>NW_017678142.1:16416-24004 GCF_001879085.1 Nicotiana attenuata
ATCATATTATCACCAACCTCGACCTCATCCCCAAACCTACCCACACATCGCATATGGCCCACCGCAACACTACTACCTACCTCCTGTCCCCCATTTCTCTGTCCACCATGCCCAAACATACCCCCAACCTCCTACCCATGCGCAATGGCGCGCACCCACCCCACAAAATACTTACCCAGCTCAAAGCACCTACCCACCCCCGAGAGCCAACAGAAACCCCACTGGAACCGGTTTTCGACCCAACCCTGCATCTAAGAATGATAGGCTGCAAAAGAAGAAGACTTTCACTCCGTTGGGTGAATCTTACACCAGCTTATACCACAGATTGAGACAGTTGGGCATGTTGAGTCCGATTGAACCCAAATTGCCAAATCCTCCCCCAAGGAATCTGGACCACTCTGTGAGTTGCGAGTATTGCTCAGGTGCTCCGGGACATGACACAAGAAAAATGCTGACATTTGAAAATGGCCATCCAGGAGCTCATTGATACTCGCCGAATTGAAGTGCAAGCCCCAGAGACGCCTAACATCACTCAGAATCCATTGCCAACCCATCACGAGACCCATATGATTGAGTTGGTACAAAAGGGAGAGCATAAGAAGCCTTCACAAACCGTAATGATGATCAGAGCTAGTGAGGACAGATCAAATGAGAGACCAACAAGTGGGAAAGCATCGATCAAGGTGGAAGAGACAGTTAGCAAGCCAGTTGCGGTGATAAAGAAGGAGCTTTTGAGCAGTGTTGCAGTAAAACAAGAACCAGCTAAAGTGGTAGTGTCGGGGGCAGCTGTCAAGCCCGTTGTGATTGTAAAAGGGGCTCGCACAGAGCCGGTTATCATCAAGCCAGTGACTCAGTTACCAGTAATCAGTGAAAAGGTCGTCCCATGGAATTACGGTTGAGTGACAGTGATGTACAAGGGGAAGGAAGTTAAAGAAGAAGTTTGTGAAGCCCATGGGCTGACTCGCTCAGGAAGATGCTTTGCCCCTGACGAGCTGAGAAAAGCTAAAATTACCAAAGATAATCCAGTACCAGTAAAGAAAGCCGTAACTGAAGAAGAGGCAGAAGAATTCTTGAAGAAGATGAAGGCACAAGATTATTCCATTGTAGAACAGTTGAGAAAGACCCCGGCACAGATCTCATTGCTATCATTATTGATTCACTCAGATGAGCACCGCCAGGCATTGATGAAAATTTTGAATGAAGCCCATGTTCCTGATAAGATTTCTGTGAACCATCTAGAGAAAATAGCAAACAAGATTTTCAAGGTCAACAGGGTTACATTTTCTGATGATGAGCTGCCTTTGGAAGGCACTGAGCATAATAGAGCACTCTACCTCACGGTGAAATGTGAAGACTCTATGGTCACCCGGGTGCTGATTGACAACGGGTCCAGTGCAAACATCTGCCCTCTCTCCACCCTGGAAAAGTTAAAGGTGGACAGTGAGAGAATCCACAAGAATAGTATTTGCGTGCGAGGATTTGATGGAGGAGGAAAGGACACAGTTGGGGATATAGTGTTGGAACTGATGATAGGTCCGGTTGAATTTACTATGGAGTTCCAGGTGCTCGACGTGGCCGTCTCTTACAATCTCCTGTTAGGCCGACCCTGGATCCATGCAGCAAAAGCAGTGCCATCTACCTTGCACCAGATGGTCAAATTCGAGTGGGACAGGCAAGAGATTGTGGTGCATGGGGAAGATAGTTCGTGTGCTCTGGGTGGTGCTATTGTGCCATTCATAGAAGCTAAGGACGATAAAGGTCCATGGGTTTATCAAGTCTTTGATACGGTATCGGTTGAAAAGATCCCGGAAGGGGAGTGTATTCCTGTGCCAAAGGTAGCTGCTGCATCCGTCATGGTTGCATCAGAAATGCTGAAGAACGGATTTATACCCGGAAAAGGCTTGGGTGCTGCTTTACAAGGAATCGTACAGCCAGTATCCCTCCCTGGAAACCTAGATACTTTTGGCTTAGGCTTCAAGCCCACTGCTGCAGACATAAGGCGAGCTAGAAAAATGAAAAAGAAAGCATGGACCCTTCCAAAACCTATTCCCCGCCTTTCCCGTTCCTTTGTCAGGCCTGGTACTAAGAAGCGCCTAGCAACAGCAATGCCCAGTTGTGTGATTGATCCCGACAAGGAGCTGATCGAAAGGTTTGAAAAGCTGTTTGATAAGGTGAATGTGTTGGAAGCTGGAGAAGGTCCAAGCAAGGCAGATGTTCAGTTCGTGGGGCCTCAGGCAAAGCTTAACAATTGGGAAGCAACTCCCCTTCCTACCCGGAGGGAGTCTTGGTAGTTAGTTTTGATTTCCTTTCAGTTTAATCTGGATTATTTCCAAGGTTATAATTCGGATTTCCGTCTGTTTGGATGAGTTAAACCTCGTTATCTTAAATGTTAATGAAATGCAATTTTTCCTCCTTTTTCATTCCTGATAGTTTTCATTTTTGTCTTTTTTTCCTTCTTGTACAGTCCCTTTTACGCTGGTTTCAATGATGTGTCATGCATGAGGAGTCTTCGGCCCAGTCTTAAATGCCAATCTAACTCCGAAATAATAATACAAGAAATTGAGTGTGATGACGAAATAGAATATGATGATGAGGAAGCTTTTGCGGAAATCGGTAAAGAATTAAGCCATTTCGAAGAAAAACCCAAACCTAATCTGAATGACACAGAGGCAATCAATTTAGGGGATCAGGAGAATGTGCGGGAAACGAAAATAAGTGTCCATTTGGAACCTCAGCTCAGAGAAGAGATAATTAAAGCATTGTTTGAGTACAAAGATGTTTTTGCGTGTTCATATGACGACTTGCCGGGTTTAAGCACTGATTTGGTGGTAAACAAATTGCCCACCGACCCAGCATGCCCTCCTGTCAAGCAGAAGCTAAGGAAATTCAAAACGGACGTTAGTGTGAAAATCAAAGAAGAGCTCACCAAGCAGTTTGAGGTAAAGGTCATCCGGGTCACGCGGTATCCCACCTGGTTAGCCAATGTTGTGCCTGCGCCAAAGAAGGATGGAATGACCAGAGTGTGCGTAGATTACCGCGATCTCAATAAGGCGAGTCCAAAAGACAACTTCCCACTGCCAAACATCCATATATTGATTGACAATTGTGCCAAACATGAGATTGGTTCCTTCGTGGATTGTTATGCGGGCTATCACCAGATTTTGATGGATGAGGAGGATGGGGAGAAGACGTCATTCATCACTCCTTGGGGAACGTATTGTTATAGGGTCATGCCATTTGGATTGAAGAACGTA
Source organism: Nicotiana attenuata (assembly GCF_001879085.1). Lineage (NCBI taxonomy): Eukaryota > Viridiplantae > Streptophyta > Magnoliopsida > Solanales > Solanaceae > Nicotiana > Nicotiana attenuata. Next base: position 19,671 of record NW_017678142.1, read on the forward strand.
GAGGCAAAGTATATGAGGGCGATGAACACCATGTTCCATGACATGATACATCGGGAAATTGAGGTCTATGTAGACGACGTGATCATAAAGTCGAGGAGACAATGTGACCATGTCAAGGACTTGAGTAAATTCTTCCAAAGACTCCGCAGGTACAACCTCAAACTTAATCCAGCGAAGTGTGCGTTTGGAGTCCCATCGGGGAAGTTGTTGGGGTTTGTGGTAAGTCGGCGTGGTATTGAGTTAGACCCGTCCAAGATCAAAGCAATTCAGGAGCTACCGCCGCCAAGGAACAAGAAAGAGGTGATGAGTTTGCTTGGCAGGTTGAATTATATCAGCAGGTTCATTGCACAACTCACAACGACTTGCGAGCCCATCTTTAAGGTGTTAAAGAATGATGCTGCAGTTAGATGGACGGATGAATGTCAAGCAGCGTTTGACAAGATTAAGGAGTATTTGGCTAGTCCACCTGTGTTGGTCCCGCCGGAGCCGGGAAGACCCTTGATCCTTTATCTGATAGTTTTGGATAATTCTTTTGGTTGTGTACTGGGGCAGCATGACATCACAGGAAAGAAAGAGCGGGCGATTTACTATGTCAGCAAGAAGTTCACATCGTATGAGGTGAAGTACACTCAGCTTGAGAGGACGTGTTGTGCCTTAACCTGGGTAGCGCAGAAATTGAAACATTACTTGTCAGCATATACCACCTATCTCATCTCTTGGTTGGATCCATTGAAGTATATTTTTCAGAAGCCCATGCCCACAGGGAGGTTGGCGAAGTGGCAAATCTTGCTTACGGAGTTTGATATTGTCTATGTGACCCGGACTGCAATGAAAGCACAAGCGTTGGCTGATCATTTGGTCGAGAATCCAGTTGATGATGAATATGAACCTTTGAAGACATACTTCCCCGATGAGGAGATAATGCATGTTGAAGAATTAGACCAAGTCGAGAAGCCAGGATGGAAGCTGTTCTTTGATGGAGCTGCCAACGCCAAGGGCGTCGGGATAGGAGCAGTACTGATTTCCGAGACAGGGCAACACTACCCTGTTACGGCTCAACTTCGTTTCTATTGCACCAATAACATGGCTGAATACGAGGCGTGTATCTTGGGTTTGAGATTGGCTATAGACATGGGTGTCCAGGAAATCTTGGTCATGGGTGACTCGGATCTTCTGGTGCACCAGATTCAGGGAGAATGGGAGACACGAGACTTGAAGCTCATACCGTACCGACAGTGTTTGCATGAACTTTGTCAACGGTTTCAATCAATAGATTTCAGGCATATTCCAAGGATTCACAATGAGGTTGCCGACGCTTTGGACACTTTGGCGTCCATGCTGCATCATCCAGACAAGGCTTATGTGGACCCGTTGCAGATTCAGGTCCGAGATCAGTATGCCTATTGTAACGTGGTGGAAAAAGAGCTTGATGGTGAACCGTGGTTCCATGATATCAAAGAATACCTCAGGATGGGAGTATACCCAGCACAGGCTACAGGGGATCAAAAGAGAGCAATTCGACGCCTGGCAAGCGGATTTTTCTTCAGTGGAGGAGCGTTGTACAAGAGAACCCCAGATCTTGGATTATTGGGATGCATGGATGCTAAACAGGCCACAGTTATCATGGCCGAGGTACATGCGGGAGTTTGTGGACCTCATATGAGCGGATATGTATTGGCAAAGAAGATTCTCCGAGCGGGTTATTATTGGCTTACTATGGAACGGGATTGCATCAGTTTCGTGCGCAAATGTCATCAATGTCAGGTACATGGAGATTTGATTCATTCTCCACCATCTGAATTGCATACAATGTCGGCACCATGGTCGTTCGTTGCTTGGGGAATGGATGTCATTGGGCCGATCGAGCCAGCGGCGTCAAATGGGCACAGGTTCATTCTGGTAGCTATTGATTATTTCACTAAGTAGGTGGAGGCGAAAACCTTCAAATCTGTGACCAAGAAGGCAGTGGTCGATTTTGTGCATTCGAATATCATCTGTCGGTTTGGGATCCCGAAGGTAATCATCACGGACAATGGTGCCAACCTCAACAGTCATTTGATGGCAGAGACATGTTAGTAGTTTAAGATCACGCACCACAATTCCACCCCATATCGTCCTAAGGCGAATGGAGCGGTCGAAGCAGCTAACAAGAACATCAAAAAAATACTTCAAAAAATGGTAGAAGGGTCCAGGCAATGGCATGAGAAGTTACCTTTCACCCTTTTAGGCTATCGCACTACTGTTCGCACTTCAGTAGGGGCGACTCCTTATTCACGGGTGTATGGCACTGAGGCAGTTACACCCGCAGAGGTTGAAATCCCGTCCCTTCAGATTATTGCCGAGGCGAAAATTGATGATGTTGAATGGGATAAAGCCCGCTTGGAACAACTAAGTTTGATTGATGAAAAGAGATTGGCAGCAGTATGTCACGGTCAGTTGTACCAACAGAGAATGGCAAGATCATATAACAAGAAGGTGCGTCCGCAGAAGTTTGAAGTAGGGCAATTGGTGTTGCGATGTATCTTACCTCATTGGACTGAAGCAAAAGGAAAGTTCGCCCCGAACTGGCAGGGGCCATTTGTTGTAACCAGAGTGTTGTCTAATGGCGCATTGTGTTTGACAGACGTGGAAGGAAAATGTGTAGAAATGGCTATCAACTCTGATGTGGTCAAACGATACTATGTATGATTTCTTTGTTTAAATGTACTTGATTGTATTTGGCATGTTTTTGAGAATTGAAATGACGAAGGCGTTTTGTTCTGCTATCCAAACACTTTTTCCTTTTTTATCCCTTTTGAGCCTCATTTATTTTCTTTCGTACCCCTCTTTCGGAATCAATAACAACTCGGTAGCCCGAGCAAGGAAAATCAGCGAAGAAAAAGAAAAAGAAAAGGAAAAGAAGAAAAGAAATGCAAAGAAGGAAAAGAAAAGAAGAAGAGAAGTGAAAAAAGAAAAGAAAGAAAAAAAGAGAAAAGGAAGAAGAGAAGAGAAAAAGAAAAGAGAAGAAAAAGAAAAAGAAAAAAAGAAGAAGAAAAGAGAGAAAAGAAAAATGAAGAAAAGAAAAAAAAAGAAGAAAAGAGAAAAGAAAAATGATGAAAAGAAAAATAAAGAAAAAGAAATGAAAAGAAAGAAAAGAAAGTGGAAGAAAGGGAAGATCACAACAATGAAGTAATTTTATGACCTGAACTACGTTCGACTTGATCCCGAAAGGGTACGTAGGCAGCCTCTCCCTGAGGTTCAGTCACACCAAAATAAAATCCCAAAAGTCCCCAAGAAAGAAACTGTGGCAGAAGTTGTGGTTGCTGTGAGAAATTTGATTCCGAAAGTTGTAACTGTGAACCCATGTTAAGTTGTTTTGAGCCTTTTATACCCTTCTTTCTAACCCCATCCAAAGCCTGCATTACGGTCCAAAGAAAGACCTTCTGATCAGTCTTCAAGAAGTGCCAAGACGAGCAAGTAAAGGTGATTCATGTCAGGGGCAACATTCCGGTACAAGAAGACAAATGATAAAAATGAGAGAGTCTTATCGGTGAAAACTCTCACGGGCACCGTAAGGTGACAGGAGATGAGAGAAATAAAAAATGAGAGAGTCTTATTGGTGAAAACACTCACGGGCACCGTAAGGCGAAGTGAGTTGAGGGGAATTAAAAATGAGAGAGTCTTATTGGTGAAAACCCTCACGGGCACCGTAAGGTGAAGGTGAGTTTTTCAGATAGGCAAACGAGACAAGTCTGTGGTCGAAAGTTGCTCAAGACATTGCAAGACGAGCAAGGTTTGGGTTTGGGTGAAAATCAGGTTATGAAAGTCTGGAACAACAAATGTGGCAATCGAAAGTTGATTGGTTGGACAGACTGGGCCGGTTAATCCAAAATGCATGGCATGCTCAATGGTACCAGCTGTTCCACTCAGATAAGTCTTATTCTCTTCTTTCTTCATTACAAATCATCCGTTCTCGGATTCTCTTTATCTTTAACCCTCGAGGTCATTGCATTTCATTCTTTCGAGGTCTATCTTTAAGATGTTTCAGTGTTAGTTCTGTTCGAAACAAAAGGAAGGAATGTCAAGGCTAACTACCAGTTTCCTAGTTGTACAGCACAACATGGCCAGAACATATCAAAGATGTCAAAAGGCAAAGTAAGTCATAAAGGACCACTGGAAGTTTCATCGGTGGATTAATCAGATAATTGTGGGGAAGAAGAGAAGTTTCAAATAGAGGGGTCATAAACACAAAAACAACAATACGGGATAGAATACTGGGTCATCAAAGTCAGGGGTTGAAATTCGGTCAGGAAGTCGAGGGGGTTCAAGGCAAGTCTAGGGAAGCGAGTCGGAGC
>NW_017678143.1:0-23999 GCF_001879085.1 Nicotiana attenuata
GTGGGCTCCTGACTGCAACAAATAAGCAAAGAAAAATTTTCTGCCCCAGTTTGGTGACTGGGTACAGCATGTTATCAAATATTAAAAGCTAAAATTGGAATTGTACTTTCCTTGTTCTCCAGGTGGGCTCCTGACTGCTGAAACTTGAAAAGCATTCCCTTGTTCTCCAGGTGGGCTCCTGATTGCTGAACTTGAAAAGTATTCCCTTGTTCTCCAGGTGGGCTCCTGACTGCAACAAAACAAGCAAGGAAAATTTTCTGCCCCAGTTTGGTGGCTGGGTACATGGGTAAGGGTTAAACTGAATTATTCTACCAACTATTATAAGAATTTGAAAGCTAAGTCCTATTATCCAGGGAGGTCCTGACAACTTCTAATAATTATGAACCTAAGTCATATCTTCTAGAGCTATTACCCCTACTACATTTGTTGTCTAAAAGGTCTTAAACTACCCCCCATTATCCAGGTGGGTCCTGACAACTCCTAGTTAAAAGATAGTTTTAGCCTTAAGTTTTATCTACTGAAGGTACGACTCCCACTATATCTTGTTATCTAAACAAACTTTAAAGCTACATCCCATTATCCAGGAGGGTCCTGAGAACTCCTAATTGAATCCTATCTTAAACGTGCAAACTTTGAAACCAACTTATATTCCTATGCATGCTAAATTATGCTACTCATGATTGTTTTGAGATATAAACTAAGTCCCATTTTCCAGGAGGGTCCTGAGAATTTCCCGTCATACCTGTTTTAGGTGCTTGCTTTTTCCTTAAGGAGGGTTTCTTCGAAACCAATGAAAACTTTCTATCCCTGTTTCAATCAAAGAAAAATCTTGTCAGTTTTAAAAATGTGGTTAGTTGCTGGCATTCTTGCTAGGTACATCCTTGCTGCTGGGCTTTACTCCGTCTCGCTTTCCTGGACTTGCCTTGAATCCCCTCGACTTCCTTACCGAATTTCAACCCTCTTGACTCTCATGACCCAAGTGTTCTATTCCATATTGTTGTTCTTGTGTTTCTGACCCCTCTTTTGAAACTTCGCTCCTTCCCCATAACTATCCGACTAATCCACCGATGAAACCTCCAGTGGTCCTTTATGACTTACTTTGCTTTTCAACATTTTTGATATACTCTGGCCCTGTCTATACAACTAAGAAGCTGGTAGTTAGCCTTGACATTCCTTACTTTTGTTTCGAGCAGAACTGACACTGAAACATCTTAAAGATAGACCTCGAAAGTATGAAATGCAATGACCTCGAGGGTTAAAGATAAAAAGAATCCGAGAAAGGATGATTTGTAATGAAGAAAGAAGAGAATGAGACTTATCTGAGTGGAACAGCTGATACCATCGAGCATGCCATGCATTTCAGATTAACCAGCCCAGTCCGTCTACCAATCAGCTTTCAACTGTCACATTTGTCGTTTCGGACTTTCACAACCTGACTTTCACCCAAACCCAAACCTGGCTCGTCTTGCAATGTCCTGAGCATCGTTTGACCACAGACTTATCTCATTTGCCTTCCTGAAAAACTCACCTTCGCCTTTCGGTGCCCGTGAGGGTTTTCACCAATAAGACACTCTCATTTGGTTTCTCTCAACTCACTTCGCCTTACGGTGCCCGTGAGGGTTTTCACCAATAAGACTCTCTCATTTTTATCATTTTCCTTGCACCGGAGTGTTGCCCCAGATGTGAATCACTTTGACTTGCTCGTATTGGCACTTCCTAAAGATTGATCAAAAGGTCTTTCTTTGGACTGTAATGCAGGCTTTTGGATAGGGTTAGAAAGAAAGGGTATAAAAGGCTCTAAGACAATTCAACATGGGTTCACAACAACAACTTTCGGAATCAACTTTTTTGCACAACCATAATTGTTGCCCCAGTTCCTTTCGTGGGGACTTTTGAGATTTTGTCTTGATGTGACTGAACCCCAAGGAGAGGCTGCCTACGTACCCTTTCGGGATCAAGTCAAACGTAGTTCAGGTCATCGGAATTACTTTGCTGTTGCGATCTTTCCTTTTCTTCCACTTTCTTTTCTTTCTTTTCATTTCTTTTGCTTTTCTTTTCTTTTCTTCTTTTTTTTGTTTCTTCATTTCTTTTTTTTTCTTTTTTTCTTCATTTTTCTTTTTTTTTCTTCTTTTTCCCTTTTTCTTTTTCTTCTTTTTTTTCGTTTTTTTTTCGTTGGACTGTGTTTTCTTATTTCTTCACTGATTTGCCTTGCTCGAGCTTCCGAGTTGTTATTGATTCCGAAAGAGGGGTACGAAAGAAAGTAAATGAGGCTCAAGAGGGGTAACAAAGGATAAAGTACTTGGATAGCAGAACAAAATGCCTTCGTCATTTCAATCTAAAAAATATGCCAAATACAATAAAGCACAATTAAACCAAGAAATCATACATAGTATCGCTTGACTGCGTCAGAGTTGATAGCCATTTCTACACATTTTCCTTCCACATCTGTCAAATATAAAGCGCCATTGGACAACACTCTGGTTACAACAAATGGCCCCTGCCAGTTTGGGGCGAACTTTCCTTTTGCCTCAGCCCAATGAGGTAGGATACGTCTCAACACCAACTGCCCTACTTCAAACTTCCGCGGACGCACTTTCTTGTTATATGCTCTTGCCATTCTCTGTTGATACAACTGACCATGACATACTGCTGCCAATCTCTTTTCATCAATCAAACTTAGTTGTTCCAAGCGGGCTTTAACCCATTCAACATCATCAATTTCTGCCTCGGCAATAATTCGAAGGGACGGGATTTCAACCTCTGCGGGTATTACTGCCTCAGTGCCATACACTAGTGAATAAGGAGTCGCCCCTACTAAAGTGCGGACAGTAGTGCGATAGCCTAAAAGGGCAAAAGGTAACTTCTCATGCCATTGCCTTGACCCCTCTACCATTTTCGAAGTATTTTCTTGATGTTCTTGTTAGCTGCTTCGACTGCTCCATTTGCCTTAGGACGATATGGGGTGGAATTACGGTGCGTGATCTTAAACTGTTGGCATGTCTCGGCCATCAAATGACTGTTGAGATTGGCACCATTGTCTGTGATTATTACCTTCGGGATCCCAAACCGACATATGATATTCGAATGCACGAAATCGACCACTGCCTTCTTGGTCACAGATTTGAAGGTTTTTGCTTCAACCCATTTAGTGAAATAATCAATAGCTACCAGAATGAACCTGTGCCCATTTGATGCCGCTGGCTCGATCGGCCCAATGACATCCATTCCCCAAGCAACGAACGACCATGGTGCTGACATTGTATGCAATTCATATGGTGGAGAATGAATCAAATCTCCATGTACCTGACATTGATGACACTTGCGCACGAAACTGATGCAATCCCGTTCCATAGTGAGCCAATAATAACCTGCTCGGAGAATCTTCTTTGCCAATACATATCCACTCATATGAGGTCCGCAGACTCCCGCATGTACCTCAGCCATGATAACTGTAGCCTGTTTAGCATCCATGCATCTCAACAGTCCAAGATCTGGAGTTCTCTTGTACAACACTCCTCCACTGAAGAAAAATCCGCTTGCCAAGCGTCGAATTGCTCTCTTTTGATCCCCTGTAGCTTGTGCTGGGTATACTCCCATCCGGAGATATTCTTTGATATCATGGAACCACGGCTCACCATCAAGTTCTTCTTCCACCATATTATAATAAGCATGCTGATCTCGGACCTGGATCTGTAACGGGTCCACATAAGCCTTGTCCGGATGATGTAACATTGACGCCAAAGTGGCCAAAGCGTCGGCAACCTCATTGTGAATCCTTGGAATATGCCTGAAGTCTATTGATTGGAACCGTTGACAAAGTTCATACAAACACTGCCGATACGGTATGAGCTTCAAATCTCGTGTCTCCCATTCACCCTGAATCTAGTGTACCAGAAGATCCGAGTCACCCATGACCAAGATTTCCTGGACACCCATGTCTATAGCCAATCTCAAACCCAAGATACATGCCTCGTATTCAGCCATGTTATTGGTGCAATAGAAACGAAGTTGAGCAGTAACAGGGTAGTGTTGCCCTTTCTCGGAAATCAGTACTGCTCCTATTCCGACGCCTTTGGCGTTGGCAGCCCCATCAAAGAACAGTTTCCATCCTGGCTTCTCGACTTGTTCTAATTCTTCAACATGCATTATCTCCTCGTCGGGGAAGTATGTTTTCAAAGGTTCATATTCATCATCAACTGGATTCTCGGCCAAATGATCAGCCAGCGCTTGTGCTTTCATTGCAGTCCGGGTCACGTAGACAATATCAAATTCCGTAAGCAAGATTTGCCATTTCGCCAACCTCCCTGTGGGCATGGGTTTCTGAAAAATGTACTTCAACGGGTCCAACCGAGAGATGAGATAGGTGGTATAAGCTGACAAGTAATGTTTCAACTTCTGCGCTACCCAGGTTAAGGCACAACATGTCCTCTCAAGTTGAGTGTGCTTCACCTCATATGATGTGAACTTCTTGCTGAGATAGTAAATCGCCTGCTCTTTCCTTCCTGTGATGTCATGCTGCCCCAGTACACAACCAAAAGAATTATCCAACACGGTCAGATAAAGGATCAAGGGTCTTCCTGGCTCCGGCGGGACCAACACGAGTGGACTAGCCAAATACTCCTTAATCTTGTCAAATGCTACTTGAAATTCATCCGTCCATCTGACCGCGGCATCTTTCTTTAGCAGCTTAAAGATGGGCTCGCAAGTTGTTGTGAGCTGCGCAATGAACCTACTGATGTAATTCAACCTGCCAAGCAAACTCATCACCTCTTTCTTGTTCCTTGGCGGTGGTAGCTCCTGAATGGCTTTGATCTTGACGGGTCTAACTCAATACCGCGCCGACTTACCACGAATCCCAACAACTTCCCAGATGGGACTCCAAACGCACACTTTGCTGGATTAAGTTTAAGGTTGTACCTGCGGAGTCTCTGGAAGAATTTCCTCAAGTCCTTGACATGGTCACATTGTTTCCTCGACTTTATGATCACGTCGTCAACATAAACCTCAATTTCCCGATGTATCATGTCATGGAACATGGTGGTCATCGCCCTCATATACATTGCCCCTGCGTTCTTCAATCCAAATGGCATGACCCTATAACAATATGTTCCCCAAGGCGTGATGAATGCCGTCTTTTCCGCATCCTCCTCATCCATCAAAATCTGGTGATAGCCTGCATAACAATCCACGATGGAACCAATCTCATGTTTGGCACAATTGTCGATCAATATGTGGATGTTTGGTAGTGGGAAGTTGTCTTTCGGACTTGCCTTATTGAGGTCACGGTAATCTACGCACACTCTGGTCTTTCCATCCTTCTTTGGCACATGCACAACATTGGCTAACAGGTGGGATACCGCGTGACCCGGATGACCTTTGCCTCAAACTGCTTGGTGACCTCTTCTTTGATTTTCACACTAATGTCTGTTTTAAATTTCCTTAGCTTCTGCTTGACAGGAGGGCATGCTGGGTCACTGGGCAATTTGTGGACCACCAAATCAGTGCTTAAACCTGGCATGTCGTCATATGACCATGCAAAAACATCTTTATACTCAAACAGTGCTTCAATTATCTCTTCTCTGAGCTGAGGTTCCAAATGGACACTTATTTTTGTTTCCCGCACATTCTCCTGATCCCCTAAATTGATTGCCTTTGTGTCATTCAGATTAGGTTTGGGTTTTCTTCAAAATGGCTTAATTCTTTACTGACTTCCTCAAAAGCTTCCTCATCATCATATTCTATTTCGTCATCACACTCAATTTCCTGTATTATTATGTCTGAGTTAGATTAGCATTTAAGACTGGGCTGAAGACTCCTCATGCATGACACATCACTGAAACCAGCGTAAAAGAGACTGTACAAGAAAGAAAAGAAAGACAAAAATGAAAACTATCAGAAATGAAAAAGAGGGAAATTGCATTTTATTAATATTTAAGATAACAAGGTTTAACTCATCCAAACGGACAGAACATAGCATCCGAATTACAACCTTGGAAATAATCCAGATAAAACTGAAAGGAAATCAAAACTAACTACCAAGACTCCCTCCGGGTGGGAAGGGGAGTTGCTTCCCAATTGTTAAGCTTTGCCTGGGGCCTCACGAACTGGACATCCGCCTTGCTTGGACCTTCTCCGGCCTCCAACACATTCACCTCATAAAATATCTTTTCAAACCTCTCAATCAGCTCCTTGTCGGGATTAACTACACCACTGGGCATTGCTGTTGCTAGGCGCTTCTTAGTACCAGGCCTGACGAAGGAACGGGAAAGGCGGGGGATGGGTTTTGGAAGGGTCCATGCTTTCTTTTTCATCTTTCTAGCTCGCCTTAGGTCTGCAGCAGTGGGCTTGAAACCCAAACCAAAAGTATCCAAGTTTGCAGGAAGGGATATGGGTTGTACGATGCCTTGTAAAGAAGCACCCAAGCCTTTTCCAGGTACAAATCCGTTCTTCAGCATTTCCGACGCAACCATAACGGATGCAGCAGCTACCTTTGGCACAGGAATACACTTCCCTTCCGGGATCTTTTCAACCGATACCGTATCAAAGACTTGATAAACCCATGGGCCTTTGTCATCCTCAGCTTCTATGAAAGGCACAATGGCATCACCCAGATTACACGAACTATCTTCCCCATGCACCATAATCTCTTGCCTGTCCCACTCGAATTTAACCATCTGGTGCAAGGTAGATGGCAATGCCTTTGCTGCATGGATCCAGGGTCGGCCTAACAAGAGATTGTAAGAGACAGCCACGTCGAGCACCTGGAACTCCATAGTGAATTCAACCGGACCTATTGTCAGTTCCAACACTATATCCCCAACTGTGTCCTTGCCTCCTCCATCAAATCCTCGCACGCAAATATTATTCTTGTGGATTCTCTCACTGTCCACCTTTAACTTTTCCAGGGTGGAGAGAGGGCAAATGTTTGCACTGGACCCGTTATCAACTAGCACCCGGGTGACCACAGAGTCTTCACATTTCACCGTGAGGTAGAGTGCTCTATTATGCTCAGTGCCTTCCAAAGGCAGCTCATCATCAGAAAACGTAACACTGTTGACCTCGAAAATCTTGTTTGCTATTTTCTCTAAGTGGTTCACAGAAATCTTGTCGGGAACATGGGCCTCATTCAAAATTTTCATCAATGCCTAGCGGTGCTCATCTGAGTGGATCAGTAATGACAGCAAAGAGACTTGTGTCGGGGTCTTTCTCAACTGTTCTACAATGGAATAATCTTGTGCCTTCATCTTCTTCAAGAATTCTTCTGCCTCTTCTTCAGTTACAACTTTCTTTACTGATACTGGATTATCTTTGGTGAGTTTAGCCTTTCTCAGCTCGTCAGGAGAAAAGCATCTTCCCGAGCGAGTCAGTCCATGGGTTTCACAAACTTCTTCCTTAACTTCCTTTCCCTGACGGCCTTTTCACTGATTACTGGTAGCTGAGTCACTGGCTTGATGACAACCGGCTCTGTGCGAGCCCCTTTCACAATCACAGCGGGCTTAACAGCTGCCCCGGACACTACCGCTTTAACTGGTTCTTGTTTTTCTGCTACACTGCTCAAAAGCTCTTTCTTCATCACTACAACTGGCTTGCTAACTGTTTCTTCTACCTTGATCAATGCCTTCCCCTTTGTTAATTGCTTATTTGATCTATCCTCACTAGCCCTGATCATCATTATAATTTGTGACGGCTTCTTATGCTCTCCCTTTTGGACTAGCTCAATCATATGGGTCTCGTGATGAGTTGGTAATGGATTTTGGGTGATGTTAGGCATTTCTAAGGCTTGCACTTCAATTCGGCGGGTATCAATGAGCTCTTGGATGTCCGTTTTCAAGTGACAACATTTTTTTGTGTCATGTACCGGCGCACCTGAGCAATACTCACAACTCACAGAGTGGTCCAGATTCCTTGGGGGAGGATTTGGCAATTTGGGTTCAATCGGATTCAGCATGCCCAACTGTCTCAATCTGTGGTACAAGCTAGTGTAAGATTCACCCAAGGGAGTGAAACTCTTCTTCTTTTGCAGCCTATCATTCTTAAATGCAGGGTTAGGTCGAAAACCGGTTCCAGCGGGATTTCTGTTGGTTCTTGGGGGTGGGTAGGTGTTTTGAGCTGAGTAAGTATTTTGTGGGGTGGGTGTGCGCCATTGTGCATGGGTAGGAGGTTAGGGGTATGTTTCGGCATGGTGGACAGAGAAATTGGGGACAGGAGATGGGTAATAGTGCTGCGATGGGCCATATGGGGTGTGTGGGTAGGTTTGGGGGTGAGGGCGAGGTTGGTGATAATATGGTGATAGACCTCTGGACCAAGCTCTCGATTCCACTACTGCAACCTCTTCTTTCTTCTTCTTTCCCAATACTCCTCCAGTGCCGCTCTAAATAGCCTGAGTAGTTGCTTTGATTGCTAAATAACTCATAATCTTGTTAGACTTGAGACCCTCTTCCACCATACTTCCCATTTTCACGACCTCGTTGAAAGTTTTTCCCACTGCCGACACTAGATGACCATAATAGGTTGGCTCCAAAGCCTGTAGGAAATAATCAACCATCTCGTTCTCTTTCATTGGAGGATCGACTCTTGCCGCCTGTTCTCTCCATCGGAAACCGTACTCTCTGAAGCTTTCCCCGGGCTTTTTCTCAATTTTAGTCAGTGACAGACGGTCTGGGACAATTTCGAGATTGTACTGAAAATGACATGCAAATGCTTGGGCCAGGTGGTCCCAAGTGTACCATCGGGCATGATCCTGTCGTGTGTACCACTCCAAAGCTGCTCCACTTAGACTTTGACTAAAGTAAGCCATCAATAACTCGTCCCTTCCTCCAGCTCCTCTCATCTTACTGCAGAACCCTCTTAAGTGGGCCACCGGATCACCGTGGCCATCATATAGGTCAAACTTGGGCAGCTTGAATCTTGCTGGCAACTGGACATCAGGAAACAGGCACGGGTCTTTGTAGGCTACACTCACTTTTCCTCCGAGCCCTTGCATATTTCGGAATGACTGTTCTAAGCTCTTAACCTTCCGTATCATCTCTTCTTGCTCAGGGTTTTTGGGAGGCTTTTCTTCTTCAGCTGAGAGATCAAGGCGGGGAGTGTAAGGGCATGGCTCTGGTGGTTTGAAAGTGGCTTCGGGTGGGTAATACTTGTTATCATGGGTTTGGAACAAAGGTTCGCTAGAAGACCTGTGTAGTGCGACAGGTGGGGGAGCCACGAACACAGGAATAGTTGGTGGTGGAGGGCATGGAATTTGTTTGGGTGGTGGAGGTGGTGGTGTTTGGGAGGTGGTTCCGTAGTACTGCTGGTAAGCAGGGAAAGCAGGAGATGAGTTCACTGTGGGAGGATCTTGAGGCTGAGCTAGTGGTGGGAGGTAGGTGGGGTTAGCAGGATAGGCTGGTGGTGGATGTCCCTTCGACCAGGCCTGGTACATCTCGGCCATTTGTTGCTTCAGTTTATACATCTCCTCCTTCATTGCATTAACGTCCACTACTTCCTCCTCCCTAGATGGGTCGACAATGCTTGCTTCCAATTCCTGGTTGACCATGTTTGACTTATCCTTAGAGCGGGTGTTGTAGGGATGGGTTTCTAGAATGTCAGCCAACTTAACCACTTGCCTGAACTCATCAACAACAACTTTGTTAGCGGTTAGGGCATTAACAGACAGGTAACCGCACATTGAGGAGTGAATGCACCTAAGCAGTTAACCATTTCTATTATGCCTTTGCTTGGTTGCATGCGTCATCCCGGCTTTCCGTTTTCTTTATTTGCCAATTGCAACCTTTCTCTTCTCTTTTCTCTTTCTTCTTTTTCTGTTCTTTCTTTTCACTCTTACCTTGGTTTTTCCTTATTCCTATTCGCTCCTTTCCTCAAAATTATTTTTCCGCTATTTTCTTTCCTTTGCTCCCTTTTTATTTTCTCTTGTTTGCTTTTATTTGGTGTCTTATTGTCTTTTTGTTTTTCTTTTTCCCTTTTTGTTTTTCTTTCCTCTCGTGTTTTTCACCTTTTCATTTAGTTACGGTCGAATCCTATGGAGATTGCCTACGTATCACGACCCCGCGTGAATCAGACCAAGCGTAGTTCTTGCAAAAAATAGATGCAAGAAATAAATAATAATAAAAAAACAATTTTTTCGGGAATTTTCAAATTTTCATTAATAGCAACTGCGATTACAAAGCTATTAGACTATTTGTTTTTCTTTTCTCGGAAAAGGAAAGTACAAAAACCAGACTCAAAAACAGAAATACAGACTCGACTATCTAAGAATACATCAAAGCTTCAAATCCTGGGGCCCGCGGGGCATCTCTCGGCATCGCCGCGGGCCTGCGTGCGAGACCCTTTTGCAACTGATCCAAATCATTCATGACCTGGCGAACAAATATCATCACGGAAGCAAAGAACGTGGTACGGCCCATCCGCGCACCAGCCTGGCACTTCATGACAATATAGTTGGCAATGTTTCTGATTCTTTCCCTGATTTGTCCCTTTTCTTGGAGCAGCCGACTTATATGTTGGGTACGAGCCTCTAGAACCTGAGAATCCTGGAGGTGAAGGTCTTGTAACAATGTTATTTCTTTTTCCATCTTAGCGATTAACCCATAACACTGTTCTCTCTCGGCCCGAAATTCTTTGTCCCGTCGAGCTGCCTTTTCTTCAAGAGTATACATTGTTCTTTTCATGTTAGCAATGGTTCCCTCATAGTTCCTCTTCATTTGTTGTACAAATTGGGCTCTTTCCTCATTGTGCCCGAAGTCTTGCCATGTTCCCTTCGGATTTTTCCAATTCTTCTTGACAGTCCCGGACTTGGTTCTTTAACCCTTTTATCAATCTCTCGTCGGATAGACTTCTTTCCCGATTCCTGGCATCTATCTTCATTTGCTGAATTTGGGACTTGAGAGCTTCATTCTCCTGGGCCAATTTCTTTTTATCACCTTCATCAGCTGCGGCTTGCAAGGTGTTTTCAAAGCGGAGTTCCTGAACCTGTTTTTCCAATGCTCCTATTCGGGCCCTACACTCCTTTTCTTTGGCTAACCAATCCCATTGCACCTGGTCCTCGTTAGTGAATTGTTGTACATGTGGCCTTTTGGTGGGTCTCTCAGGAATTTGAAATCTCTTACCAAACCAGACCAAGTATTTAGGATCTACCTCACCTCTGGCTCGGTCCTGTACTATAGTCTTGGGTTCAAGGTACCTGCACTCATTCCAAATCTTTCGGGCCTAACTCGATGACTTGCTCACTCAGGTCTTCATCGTTGTGCACTGTCTGGAATCTTCCAAATTGTCGCAAAACTCGGTAAGGAGCATAAGGCTGTATGCTTCGAACACCCATCAAAATAATATAAGAGACCTCTGCTGATGTGTATACAGCTTCAGTAGCAGGAAGCCATCCATAAGCCCATTCAACTTTATCTGCGGTCAGGGATCTTAAGCATGACGACCAGGCCTCAGTACCCTCAGGGAATTCAATACCTGTCACCCGGGTCTCGAATTTTGCAATACAACTCACTCCAGTTAAACCGTAGTTCATATAGCCCGTGCGGTGACAGAGGTGTTCCTGTATCCACAATTGTAAGAGCAAATTGCAACCTTGAAAGAATTTCTCCCCTTCCCGACATTTGGTCAAAGCTCGGTACATTTCTGCTACAATCAGGGGAACCACTGTGCTAGTAGGTTTTTTCATGGCAACATCTAGCATCCCTACCAGGCCAAGGTCTATGTGACCATCTTTTCTTGGACAAATTACCACTCCCAAAAAGGCTACCATGAAGGCTAATCCCCGTCGGGCCTCCCATTTGTCTTTATTTCCGGTATGTGTCAATCCTGTGTTGGGTTCCTCAAAACCATTGGGGTTACCATACCGGTGATATAAGAAATGCAATGTACAACACCCTTCTGCCAGATACGGGTCTTGAATATCCCGGCTGATGTTCAACAAATCCAAGAACCTATGAAGGGTTACCGGTCGTTGGGCCAATGGGTATCTACCTCGGAGGTTCCCGTTGAGACCGGCGTATCTGGAAATCTCTTCTAATGTAGGTGTGAGTTCAAAATCTGAAAACCAAAATACATTACGGGTCGGATCCCAAAATGGTATTAGTGCCTCAATGATACCCTTCCTTGGTTTGATGTTCAATAAATCTACGAGACCGCCCAAACTTTTGACCACGGTATCTCTGCTTCCTTTTCCCAAATCATGCCACCACATATGGAGTTTCAAAGGGATCTCGCTCAGGACTGAGAAGGTTTCGATGTTACTTGAAGTCATCCTGCACATTATTAGGGGACTTTAATGATTTATTTTGAAAAATGGCTATTTGTGCAAAAATTCTTTATTTAGAAAACAGGATTTGGATTTGCAAATACAGCCTTTCAGCACTTCTGGGAGAAAGATTTTAAGGTTGCGCAAACCATGTAAAAATGACTCAGGGTGGCTGTTCTTGCAAAAACGGCATTCCAGCGTCCTTTTAGGAACATTCGGCTTATTTTAGACAAGAATGGCCTCACCCGACTTATTTTGACAACTAGTTAAAGTCTTGGTATTTTTGGCTATTTGTGAAAAAGGGTGGTTGGACCCGATGAGGGTTGCCTACGTATCTCACATCCGGTGAGAATCAAACCGGCGTAGTTCGGGCGATTTGCCAAAATCAAAACTATTTTGAACAACAATTTCCTTTCTATTTTTCAAATATTTTCTTTTCTATTTTTCAAAAATCCGGCAGCATTTCTGTACTAATTGGGCACTGGGTTTTTCACAACAAATGGTCACCCTCACTTAGTCCTAACACTGCTTATTTTCATAATTCACTCATTTAGACAAGCCAATCAACATGCAAATCCGAGCAAATAAATGCGCAAGTAGCACGTAAGATGCATCAGGATGGTCAACTTATTTCAGGTCACCAGTCCTAGACGGACCCAACCCCTGTGTTGAGTCCCCTAAGTCAAATGCACATGATGCAAACAACCGTCCTACTAGGGATCCGGCATGAGTTTTTGTTCTTCTAGGTTTAACCCTAGGTTTATTGGTCTAGACCTAGCTTACCCGAGCGAACAACTCGAGCCGAGGAAGAGGAAGCGTACCGGGGATACAGAAGCTCCGCCGGCTTTGCAACTTATCCAAACCTCGTTCTAAATGGGACAAGACTCTTAACAGAAGAGAAGCTACACGAAGTGCACCCTTCTCCATGATGTAGAAGACTCAGAAAGAGGAAGGGATTCGCGACAGTTTATATACAATTCAACAAATATCAAAGCGGTAAAACATTTAGCACATAGCATGGAACATGTAGAAAAATCAGATAAAGCCAAATATAACAATTTAACTGAGCTCGAATTCTTGAACCCTGAACCAAAATTCTGGGTTCTTCTTTCCCCAGCAGAGTCGCCAGAGCTGTCACACCTCCTTTTTCACTACTACACCCCGTGAAGGGTATAATAAAAGGAGTTTTTCCAATTAAAGGACAATCGAAACGGGATTCATTTTATTAAGAGATTCAGAGTCACCTCTTGGGAGATTTATGGTGTCCCAAGTCACCGGTTTGAATCCCGAATCGAGGAAAAGGTTTGACTCTGTTTAACAGTCGCGAACCAGAAATCCGGGTAAGGAATTCTGTTAACTCGCGAGAAGGTGTTAGGCACTCCCGAGTTCCGTGGTTCTAGCACGGTCGCTCAACTGCTATATTTGGCAAAATCTGATTTTAATACATGTTATCCTATTGCATTTTAGAATTATTTAACTGCTTTTAGTTAGAAATCTTTTAATAAAGTGAACGTCGTTTCAAAACGTGTTTTCGGATCACGTCACATGAAATGCACCCGGATCCTCGACACATTTTTATCCGACGTTTTGGGATTTGGATCTGGGTTGCATGAAATGCACACCCGTATTTAAGAAAGTAAGATTATTAAAAAGCGCGCCTAAAGCGACTAACGTGTTATTATCTTTGCGGGAGGCCGTGAAAATTCGCTAAACGGCACGTCCCGAATTCTAAGTATTTTAATATAAGCATTTAATGAGGGCCCCGCAATTTATATGCATTTTTGTTTGGCGAGGCTCATCTCAAATTATTTTAAAGGCCATTCTAAATATGAACTAATATTATCTAGAAAAGTTGTCTCTAAAACAAAACTTAATTCGTCAACATTATGAATTAACTAATATTATGGTATTAAGGAAATTCGGGCCCCAAGCTCAAGTCCGAACTCAAACAAGGCGATCTCCATTACTGAAGAAACCCTTAGCTCGAGTCCGCTACTTAACTTGAAAGGCCCGACGCTTACCATTTAATTATTAATGGATCCAATAACGAGTTAAGCTAAGCTGCCCAACGTTTGGGCCTCAACACAAGCCCAAATGGGAAAACCAGCTAGAACTAGGACCCTGGATCGAGCTCCCACGGCCTATTATCAGATTGGCTTTACATGAAGCCTAAATTCAAGGTCACCAAATGATGTTGTTTAATTGGGCCAACATTGTCAGCCCACATCTGATTCAGCAAACTTACTTGAAACCAATTACTTCCCATAAAATCTGAGATCGAACAAAATACTGATAGCTCTTAAATTTGATGTAAAACACATAAAACATGATGGTATGCACTCCATGTTGAAACATAATTCCCAGTCACACAAATTAACTACCATTTCAAAGCAAACGACGCTTACATATGAGGAACTAAATTAAGCCTGCAGACTTTTCAAGGTTAAGACCAGTTTTGAATTCATGGGTGATTGTTTTCAAAAACGCACGAGTTCAATATAAAATAATCAACAAACAGCATGACAAACGACTTCTATTGCAATGAATTGGGTATCACTAATAGGATTAGATCTTACACCCAGTTGTTAGAACAAATGATAATGAATGAGCATACATTTAAATAAGCCATCTTTTAACATCCGAATAGTCAAAACCAAAACATAACTGATCTCTTCTTTTCGGCATGAACACAGAACAGTAATCCCTACTATAACTCAAAATGTAAAGCTAAATGTATNCCACTTCTCGAAAAATTACGAAATTCACATCTCCGGATTTCTCGTCTCGCCACGAGTCTATACATATCAAAATCATCAAAATCGGGGTCCATTTGACCCCACAAATTCCTATTTTAAACTCTCTTAAATTCAAGCCCTAACCACCATTTTTGACCTTTGATTCCTTGATTATTCAGTCCAAATTCATGTTTATACACCATAAAATCAAGCTCTAAGTCCAAGAGTTCATACCTGATAATAGCCCTCGAATCCCTCTTCAAAATCGCCTCAAAGCTCTCAAGGTTCGGAGTCCAAAATGTTACTCTTTCGAAAATTCGCGAGGAAGATGTTTTCACTTAACCTGCCAGTTATTTCCGCTTCTGCGGATTAATTCCCGCTTTTGCGCCTTCCGCTTATGCGGTCAATGTCCGCTCCTGCGGACCTTTCACTTAAGGCGACTTTCCGCTTCTGCGATCCAACTTCGCATCTGCGGGACCGCTTAAGCGACCCAATGTCCCGCTTCTGCGGAACCTGACCTGGGCTCCTATTTCCGCTCCTGCGAGGCCTAGATCGCTTCTGCGAGACCGCATCTGCGATCTCCTTTCCGCAGATACGGAAAACACCTGCTGCAACCAAAAACCTGCAATTTTCCAACTTCAAATTTCTTCCGTTAGCCACCCTAAATCACCCTCGAGGCTCCCTGGACCTCAACCAAAGTTACCAACACATCTTAAAACATTATTCAAACTTGTTCCAATCCTCAAAACACGTCTAACAACGCTAAAACCATTAAATCACATCGAATTCAAGCCTAAGTTTCTTCAAAACTTCCGCAATACGCATTCGATCAAAACACGACCAAAACATCTCCGAACGACCTGAAATTTTGCACACACATCCAAAATCACCTAACGGAGCTACTGAAACTCTCGGAATTCCATTCCGACCCTCGGATCAAAATCTCACCTACCAGCCGGAATTTGCCAAAATACTAACTTCGCCAATTCAAGCGTAATTCTACACCGGACGTCCAAAACCAAATTCCGATCACGCTCCTAAGTCACAAATCATCCCCCGAAGCTAACCAAATCTCCGGAAATCACATCCGAGCCCTCTAACCAACTAGTCAACTTCCGGTTGACTTTTCCAAAACAAGCTTTCCTTAGAGAGACTAAATGTCTCATCTCCTACCAAGACCAAACCAATCCAACTCGATTACCTCAAATACCGATAATGAAGCATAGAGAAACATAATACGGGAAAAACGGGGCGGTAACTCACGTGACGACGGGCCGGGTCGTCACATCTACGACAATGAAACATCGGGTTAACATTTCGACCTTACATGAAATAACACCCCTATGGTCGAAGGCCATCGCCGAAAGAAGAATTCGACCCCGCTCGAATTACAACGGGTTAACATTTTGACCTTACTCGAAATAACACCCCTACGGCCGAATGCCATCGCCAAAAGAATAATTCGACCTTGCTCGAATTACAACGGGTTAACATTTTGACCTTACTCGAAATAACACCCCTACAGCTAAAGGCCATCGCCAAAAGAAGAATTCGACCTCGCTCGAATTACAACGGGTTAACATTTCGACCTTACTCGAAATAACACCCCTACGGCCGAAGGCCATCGCCAAAAGAAGAATTCGACTCCGCTCGAATTACAACGGGTTAACATTTTGACCTTACTCGAAATAACATCCCTACGGCCGAAGGCCATCGCCAAAAGAAGAATTCGACCTCGCTCGAATTACAATGGGTCAACATTTCGACCATACTCGAAATAACACCCGTACGGCCGAAGGCCATTGCCAAAAGAAGAATTCGACCTCGCTCGAATTACAACGGGTTAACATTCCCTACGGCCGAAGGCCATCGCCAAAAGAAGAATTCGACCCCGCTCAAATTACAACGGGTTAACATTTTGACCTTACTCAAAATAACACCCCTACGGCCGAAGGCCATCGCCAAAAGAAGATTTTGACCTCGCTGGAATTACAACGGGTTAACATTTCGACCTTAATCGAAATAACACCCCTACGGTCGAAGGCCATCGCCAAAAGAAGAATTCGACTTCGCTCGAATTACAACGGGTTAACTGTTGACATCCAATTTTGTCCCTCCTTTCTTCTAATTAATTTTCTTGAGCTTCTAAGTTACTAATAAACTGAATATCCTATTTTACTACTATTTTTTATTACAATTGTTACTACTACTATTATTAGTATTAATATTTGTATTAGTTTTAGTATTAGTGTTAGTATTCATACTATTATTATTATTATTATTATTATTATTATTATTATTANAGAGGAAGGGATTCGCGACAGTTTATATACAATTCAACAAATATCAAAGCGGTAAAACATTTAGCACATAGCATGGAACATGTAGAAAAATCAGATAAAGCCAAATATAACAATTTAACTGAGCTCGAATCTTGAACCCTGACCAAAATTCTGGGTTCTCTTTCCCCAGCAGAGTCGCCAGAGCTGTCACACCTCCTTTTTCACTACTACACCCCGTGAAGGGTATAATAAAAGGAGTTTTTCCAATTAAAGGACAATCGAAACGGGATTCATTTTATTAAGAGATTCAGAGTCACCTCTTGGGAGATTTATGGTGTCCCAAGTCACCCACTATGATTATCTAACAGTTTAAGTACAGTTGATATAGTGGAAGCGCAGTCAAAATATGGTTTTTGGGGGTGGAATTTGTGGCGTCAACCCATCGGGTTTATCGTTTTTCTAATTTCTTCTCTAGCCGAGTGTGAAAGATTACCTTTTGATTTACCAGAAGCAGAAGAAGAATTAGTAGCAGGGTATCAAACCGAATATTCAGGTATCAAATTTGGTTTATTTTACATTGCTTCATATCTGAATCTACTAGTTTCTTCATTATTTGTAACAGTTCTTTACTTGGGAGGTTGGAATCTTTCTATTCCGTACATATTTGTTCCTGAGCTATTTGGCATAAATAAAAGGGGTAAAGTCTTTGGAACACTAATTGGTATCTTTATCACATTAGCCAAAACTTATTTGTTTTTGTTCATTCCTATTGCAACAAGATGGACTTTACCGAGGCTGAGAATGGACCAACTATTAAATCTTGGGTGGAAATTTCTTTTACCTATTTCTCTAGGTAATCTATTATTGACAACTTCGTCCCAACTTCTTTCACTGTAAAAGACTACAATATTCTAGATTCACGACTTGTCTCAAACAAGAGAAAGAAACAAGCNAGAATCAATATCTCAGGAATTTCAGGGATTTTTCAATAGAACAATGAAATTTTTGTAGTTTTAGCCGCCTGGAAATTTTAAAGGTTTTTTCAATGCCTCCAAATCTGAATTGCACCCCAAGTAACAATGCCTTTATAGGCAAGTCACTAGGGCAAACTTCAGCTTTATTTTTACCTCTTAGTCCCCTTTGAATTACTGTTTTAGCTTAGAAAGGCCTAGAATTTTGACTTGTAAACCAAGTTATGCCACCCAAAAACCAGAAAAATGAAATTCCCACCCCACCCTAGAAGCTTCTAGGGGCTCCTTATTCTGTTATGGAAGATTCCCTAACCCCAAATACCTAAACTACCCCTCATATATCCTGTTATTACCCCTGAATCAAACAGGCTTGGGCTCAAAATAAAATGGGCATCTTGAATTGGGTCATGAATGACCCAAAGAGCCCAAGACTGGTTCTAAATCAGTCCAAACAGGCATGGGCCAAATTGACCCAGCTTGTTCAAACCCCAATGAGTCGGAATGGACCCGAAACCCAACCCACAGGATCAGAAAACTACTTGGCCCAAACTGACAACCATCCAATTAACAAGTTGTAAACAACAAATAACACGGATCAATAAAAACTATGGCCCAAATGATTTACTAATTAACAGTAACCAAATTAATAATTTTAAACTAAGCTGATTTACAGACTAACTACGCTAACTACAAAAAACGATTCACAGTTACTTATGCATGAACGACTAAAACTCTGGAACAAATGAAAATGATTCAAGAAGAGTAGAAGAGGCAGAAAACAGAAAAACAAATGAAGCAAAGATTAAACCAAAGAAGGAAAGGGAAACACCTGAAAGAAAAAGTTTGGGAAGTGAAGGAGGGAACCTGGATCTTCAAATCATCCAACTTTCCGGCCGAATCTGATGTTAATCGTGTGCTCTTACAAAGAACACACGAATAACAACGGATTAGACACGAAATTTCACCAAAATCTCGACTTGGGATTTCCAGGATCGTTTGGTGGTGGTGCCGCCACCTTAAGGCGGTGGGGATTAGGTGGCGGCGGGTATTAGGGTTAAGGATTTGAGACGATATGGGAAGATTCGAAGCAAACGGAGAGGGGATTTAGAGTGAGGGGGTTTTGGGGGTCATGGGGTGTCGCTTTGGGAGTGATTGGAGGCGGCGGCGCCACCCTAAAGCGGTGGGAGAGTGGTGGCGGCTTCTACGGTTCGTGGGTGATGTCTCTGAGAGACTAGGGTGAGGGAGATGACGAGAAAGGGGGGGTGGGGAGTGTTTCGGACATTCTTATATCAAAGACCCCTAGTTCTTGTACGTTGGATCAGGGGAAATCAAGGGCTGGGATTGGTTCTAATTTAAACGGCGTCGTTCTGGGAAGCTGAGTGGGGACCGGGTGTAAAGGACTTGGGCCTGGTCCGTTGGGGTTTGGGGTGGTTTTGGGCCTCTGGCTTGGACTAAGCATTTAAATCAAAGACAGGCCCAATTCGTGGGTCTTTTACAAATAAGACTCAATTCTTTTGAATTTCTTTTCTTTTCTTTTTCAAATTAAAACCTAAAATCTAAATTAGCTCTTAATAAAATTATCCTAATGCATTAAATTAATTAACTCTAACTAACAACTACCACAAATAATTATAAAAGAAAAACTACTAAGATTCCAAAATTTAAGATTAAAAACAAAAGTAAACTATTTTTGTGATTTTTTTTGTATTTTTGTAACCTTCTAATTACTAATTAATTCCAAAAATATGTAAAATTAAACCCTAAATGCAATGCATATATTTTGTATTTTTATATGAATTGAAAATGCACAGACAAATGCAAGCAAGTAATAGAAAATGCCACAAAAATCAACAAAAATTAGAATAATTAAAAAAATAAAATAATGGTGAAAAGAAATTATTTTGTTTGAAACTATGGGAGTAATTCATGTAGGGCAAAAATCACGTGCTCACACGAGCCATATATGGGACCTGTGGGAAGAGACTCACGATCAAAGCCAGACAATCAGAGGTACGATCATAGATCAAGGAATAAAGAATCAGGCTCGACCTCAAGATTTGGGAATGATCGAAACACACGCGGATCACGAGACGATGATGGAAGTCTAAAGGCAAGGTTTGGTGGTTACAATTTCAACGTAAGCACTTCTGAACTCGTAGCTGTTTTAAGAAGCATGGGAGATAAGGTACGGTGGCCAAAGGAGATGAGATCAAATCCAAACAGGCGAAACCCCGATCATTGGTGTGAATTCCACAACGATCATGGACACAAAACAGCAGATTGCAGATTTTTGCAGGGAGAAGTTGATCATTTGCTAAAATAAGGGTATCTTACCGAGTTATTCAGTGAGAAAGGTAAACAGGCGTACATGAAAAACAGGCAGGAGCCACCAAAACCACCTTCTCCCAAAAGAACAGTTAACGTTATAAGCGGGGGCGAGGACATCAATGCAGTATCATATACCGCAGCTAACAAAATTTCAAAAGTTAAAATTACCCGCGGGAAGCGGCTGCGGCATGTGTTAGAAGAAGAAAATATTACGTTTGATGATGCAGATGCTGAGGGTTTATGGACTCCATATAACGATGCACTGGTAATATCTTTACTCGTACATGATACTAATGTCAAACGGGTTTTAATTGATCCAGGTTGTTCTGTGCACATTATTTTGTTACGAGTGCTACGTGAGATGCAAGCAGAAGAGAAATTGGTTCCGAAAGCGCGTACTTTGTCAGGTTTCGACAATTCTAGTGTGGTAACAAAAGGGGAAGTGATGCTTACTACATTTGCGGAAGGTGTTGTCAAGGATACAAAATTTCTAGTAGAAATGGAAATGGCTTACAATATAATTCTTGGTAGGCCATGGATCCACGACATGGATGTTGTTCCATCAACTTTGCATCAAGTTATTAAATTTCCAGCACCATGGGGAATATGTCAAATTAGGGGAGACCAACAAACATCCAGGAGCATCAACTCCGTGGTGAATTCAAACGTGAAAGGTGAAGAGAAATAGCAATTACAGAGTCCAGTTGAGGATAACACAACATCAACCTCAGCTGATTCAGGGCAAATAGACATGGATTCAAGACCTGATTTCATTCAAGAGCCAGAAGAAAATGAAAACATCAAAACTACAATAGAAGAGCTGGAAGCAGTGGTTTTATCTGTACACTGGCCAGAAAGAAAAGTATACATAGGCGCCAATCTTAGCCCAGAGATGAAATGTAAGTTGATTGGATTTTTAAAAGCTAACGCAGATTGTTTTGCTTGGTCCTATTCTGATATGACAGGTATACCACCGGAGGTAATGACTCACAAATTGAATGAAGATCCATCTCACCCACCTGTCAAACAGAACAAACGAAAACAAGGTGCTTTTAAAAATCAGGTGATTCAGGATGAGGTGAACAAATTATTAAAAAATGGGTCTATTCGTGAGGTAAAGTATCCTGAATGGCTAACTAACACTGTCGTGGTACCTAAAAAGAATGGTAAATGGCGAGTTTGTGTAGATTATACAGACCTTAACAAAGCTTGTTCTAAAGATTCTTTTCCATTACCTCATATAGATCAACTAATTGATGCTACTGCAGGGCACGAATTGTTAAATTTTTTAGATGCATATTCAGGTTATAATCAGATTAAAATGGATCCTTCATAACAGACAGGGGGACTTATTGCTATAAGGTAATGCCTTTTGGTTTAAAGAATGCAGGAGCAACGTATTAAAGGTTAGTTACCAAAAAGTTTCAAGAACATTTGGGAAAAACTATGGAGGTTTATATAGATGATATGCTCGTTAAAACACAACATACAGTAGACCATATATCGCATCTGTCTGAAACGTTTAAGATTTTGCGAAAATTTAATATGAAATTAAACCCCGAAAAATGTGCATTTGGTGTTGCATCAGGTAAGTTTTTGGGTTTCTTGTTTCTAACCGTGGTATTGAGGTAAATCCAGCACAGATTAAGGCCATTGAGGAAATCCCTGATATACTTTCAAGTAAGAAAGAGGTTCAAAGACTAACAGGGAGGATTGCAGCTTTGGGAAGATTTATTTCTAAGTCATCAGAGAAATGCTTTAGATTCTTCTCAGCCTTTAAAAAGCAGGATCATTTCGAATGGAATGAAGAATGTCAACAGGCACTAAGAGATTTGAAAGCATACTTGTCAAATCCACCGTTGCTCGCAAAACCAAAGGCAGGGGAAAGACTACTCATTTACCTTGCTGTTTCAGAAGTAGCGGCAAGTGCTGTTTTGGTTCGAGAAGAACAAGGTAAACAATCCCCTATCTATTATGTTAGTAAATCTCTGTTAGACGCGGAGACAAGGTATCCTCAATTAGAAAAGCTTGCTCTTGCATTAATCATGGCATCTAGGAAATTGAGACCTTATTTTCAGTGTCATCCAATTGCTGTAGTTACCGCATATCCTTTACGAAATATATTACAAAAGCATGAGTTATCAGGTAGGTTGGCTAAATGGGCTATAGAGTTAAGTGAATATGAAATCACATACCAACCTAGAACTGCTATAAAATCACAAGTATTAGCTGATTTCGTGGCTAATTTTAGCCAAGGGATGCAATTGGAAGCAGAGAAAGAAGTACAGATACTTAATGGAGCTAATCCAGGAATTTGGACTTTATTCGCTGATGGTTCATCTAATGTGAAAGGAGCAGGTTTAGGGATTGTTTTGGTACCACCTACGGGTGAAACTATACGACAAGCAATTAAATGTCATTCAATAACTAACAATGAGGCAGAGTATGAAGCTGTGATTGCAGGTTTGGAATTAGCTCGAGAACTGGGCATAAATCAAATCATAATAAAGAGCGATTCACAACTCGTGGTTAACCAGATGCTGGGGACTTATACAACCAGGGAAACCAGGATGCAGCAATATTTAGAAAAGGTGCGAGAACTGATAAAGCAATTTCAAACCTGGAAAGTTACGCAGGTACCAAGAGATGAGAATCTCGAAGCAGATGCTTTAGCTAATCTCGCATCTGCAGCTGATGTGACAAGCAATGCAAGTGCCTCAGTTATTCATCTATTTCATTCAGCTCTTGATCTAGACAAAAATGAGGTAAATTTTAATAATTTAACTTGAGATTAGAGAAACGAGATTGTTGCTTTTTTACAGTATGGAACTGTTCCTGGTGACAAGAAAAAAGCTCATGCACTTCGGAGAAAGGCTGCTCGCTACTGCCTAAATCAAGGTAATTTATATCGAAAAATGTTCGGTGTCTCCTTAGCTAGATGTCTCGGACCCTCTCAAACAGAATATGTAATGAGGGAAATACACGAGAGACATTGTGGAAATCACGCCGGAGGAAGATCACTGGTAGAAGCTTGATTAGGGCAGGTTATTATTGGCCTAAAATGGAAGAAGAAGCAGAAAATTTCGTGGCCAAATGTGATAAATGTCAGAGGTACGGGAACAATATGCATAGACCTCCGGAGTTGTTTCATCCGGTCATCGCACCTTGGCCATTTATGAAGTGGAGAATGGATATCGTGGGTCCATTACCACAAGCAAAAGGGCAGGTAAAATTTCTGCTCGTGCTTACTGATTATTTTACTAAATGGGTAGAGGCAGGAGCCTTCAAACAGGTACGAGAAAAGGAGGTCAGAGATTTCATCTGGCGGAATATCATATGTCGATTCGGTGTACCCAAGGAGATCGTATATGACAATGGCCCTCAATTTATAGGGGCACAAATCACAGAATTTTTTCAAAGTTGGCAAATTAAAAGG
>NW_017678144.1:0-2863 GCF_001879085.1 Nicotiana attenuata
AAATGAATTCCCTTGTTCTCGAGGTGGTCGCCTGATGCTTAAACTTGAACTAGGTGGGCGCCTGATGCTTAAACTTGAAATGAATTCCCATGTTCTCCAGGTGAGCGCCTGATGCTAAAACATGAAATGAATTACCTTGTTCTCCGGGTGGGCGCCTGATGCTTAAACTTGAAATGAATCCCCTTGTTCTCCGGGTGGGCGCTTGATGCTAAAACTTGAAAAGAATCCCCTTGTTCTCCAGGTGAGCGCCTGATGCTTAAACTTGAAATGAATTCCCTTGTTCTCCAGGTGGGCACCTGATGCTTAAACTTGAAATGAATTCCCTTGTTCTCCAGGTGGGCGCCTGATGCTACAACTTGAAATGAATTCCCTTGTTCTCCAGGTGAGCGCCTTATGCTTGAACTTGAAATGAATTCCCTTGTTCTCCAGGTCGGTGCCTGATGCGAAAACTTGAAATGAATTCCCTTGTTCTATAGGTTGCCGCCAGATGCTAAACTTGAAATGAATTCCCTTGTACTGCAGGTGGGCGCTTGATGCTAAAACTTGAAATGAATTCCCTTGTTCTCCAGGTGAGCGCCTTATGCTTGAACTTGAAATGAATTCCCTTATTCTCCAGGTGGGCGCCTAATGCTAAAACTTGAAATGAATTCCCTTGTTCTCGAGGTTGTCGCCTGATGCTAAAACTTGAAATGAATACCCTTGTTTTCCAGGTGGGCGCCTGATGCTAAAAGTTGAAATGAATTACCTTATTTTACATGTGGGCGCCTGATGCTTAAACTTGAAATAAATTCCCTTGTTCCCCAGGTGGTGCCTGATGCTGGAACTTGAAATGAATTCACTTGTTCTCCAGGTGGGCGCCTGATGCTAAAACTTGAAATGAATTCCCTTATTCTCCAGGTGGGCGCCTGATGCTAAAACTTGAAATGAATTCCCTTGTTCTCCAGGTGGGCGCCTGATGCTTAAACTTGAAATGAATTCCATTGTTCTCCAGGTGGGCTCCTGATGCTAAAACTTGAAATGAATTTCCTTGTTGTCGAGGTGGTCGCCAAGTGCTTAAACTTGAACTAGGTGGGCGCCTGATGCTTGAACTTGAAATGAATTTCCTTGTTCTCCAGGTGGGCGCCTGACGCTAAAACTTGAAATGAATTCCCTTGTTCTCCAGGTTGGTGGCTGATGTTAAAACTTGAAATGAATTCCCTTGTACTTCAGGTGGGCACCTGATGCTAAAACATGAAATGAATTCCCTTGTTTTCCAGGTGGGCGCCTGATGCTAAAACATGAAATGAATTCCCTTGTTTTACAGGTGGGCACCTGATGCTTAAGTTTGAAATGAATTCGCTTGTTCTCCAGGTGGGCGCCCGATGCTTCAACTTGAAATGAATTCCGTTGTTCTCCTGGTGGGCGCCTCATGTTAAAACATGAAATGAATTCCCTTATTTTCCAGGTGGGCGCCTGATGCTTAAACTTGAAAAGAATTCCCTAGTTCTCCAGGTAAGCGCCTGATGCTTGAACTTGAAATGAATTCTCTGGTTCTCCGGGTGGGCGCCTGATGCTTAAACTTGAAATGAATTCCCTTGTTCTCCATGTGGGCGCCTGGTGCTAAAACTAGAAATGAATTCCCTTGTTCTCCAGGTGGGCGCCTGATGCTAAAACTTGAAATGAATTCCCTTGTTCTCCAGGTCGGCGCCTGATGCTAAAACTTTAAATGAATTCCCTTGTTCTCGAGGTGGTCGCCTGATGCTAAAACTTGAAATGAATTCCCTTGTTTTCCAGGTGGGCGCCTGATGCTAAAACATGAAATGCATTCCATTGTTCTCCAGGCCTGGTGCTAAAAGTTGAAATGGATTCCCTTGTTCTCCGGGTGGGTGCCTGATGCTATTACTTCAAATGAATTCCCTTGTACTCCAGGTGGGCGCCTGATTCTAAAACTTGAAATGAATTCCCTTGTTCTCCAGGTGGGCGCCTGATGCTTAATCTTGAAATGAATTCCCTTGTTCTCCAGGTGGGCGCCTGATGCTTGAACTTGAAATGAATTCCCTTGTTCTCCATGTGGGCGCTTGACGCTAAAACTTGAAATGAATTTCCTTATTCTCCAAGTGGGCGCCTGATGCTAAAACTTGAAATGAATTCCCCTGTCCTCGAGGTGGTCGCCTGATGCTTAAACTTGAACTAGGTGGGCGACTGATGCTTGAACTTGAAATGAATTCCCTTGTTCTCCAGGTGGGCGCCTGACGCTAAAACTTGAAATGAATTCCCTTGTTCTCCAGGTGGGCGCCTAATGCTTAAACATAAAATGAATTTCCTTGTTCTCCAGGTAGGCGCCTGATGCTTGAACTTGAAAAGAATTCTGTTATTCTCCAGGTGGGCGCCTGATGCTAAAACATGTAATGAATTCCCTTGTTCTCCTGGTGGCGCCTGATGCTTAAACTTGAAATGAGTGCCCTTGCTCTCCAGGTGGGCGCCTTATGCTTGAACATGAAATGAAATCCCTTGTTCTCCATGTCGGCGCCTGATGCTAAAACTTGAAATGAATTCCCTTGTTCTCCAGGTGGGCGCCTGATGCTAAAACATGAAATGAATTCCCTTGTACTCCAGGTGGGCGCCTGATGCTAAAACATGAAATGAATTCCCTTATTTTCCAGGTGGGCGACTAATGCTAAAACATGAAATGAATTCCCTTGTTTTACAGGTGGGCGCCTGATGCTTAAACTTGAAATGAATTCCCTTGTTCTCCGGGTGGGCGCCTGATGCTTGAACTTGAAATGAATTGCCTTGTTCTCTTGGTGGGCGCCTGATGCTTAAACATGAAATGAATTCCCTTTGTTCTCCAGGTGGGCGCCTGATGCTTGAACTTGGAATGAAT
>NW_017678144.1:4647-6610 GCF_001879085.1 Nicotiana attenuata
TCCAGGTGGGCGCCTGATGCTAAAACATGAAATGAATTCCCTTATTTTCCAGGTGGGCGCCTGACGCTTGAACATGAAATGAATTCCCCTGTTCTCCAGGTGGGCG
This sequence comes from Nicotiana attenuata, assembly GCF_001879085.1. Taxonomy (NCBI): domain Eukaryota; kingdom Viridiplantae; phylum Streptophyta; class Magnoliopsida; order Solanales; family Solanaceae; genus Nicotiana; species Nicotiana attenuata. The sequence goes on from NW_017678144.1 coordinate 4,754, forward strand.
CCTTATGCTTGAACTTGAATATAATTCCCTTGTTCTCCAGATCGGCGCCTGATGCTAAAACTTGAAATGAATTCCCTTGTTCTATAGGTTGGCGCCTGATGCTTAAACTTGAAATGAATTCCCTTATTCTTCATGTGGACGCCTGATGCTTAAACATGAAATGAATTCCCTTGTTCTCCAGGTGGGCGCCCGATGCTTAAACTTGAAATTAATTCCCTTGAACTCCAGGTGGGCGCCTGATGCTTAAACTTGAAATGAATTCCTTATTTTCTAGATGGGCGCCTAATGCTAAAACTTGAAATACATTACCTTATTCTCCGGGTGGGCGCCTGATGCTTAAACTTGTACTTAATTCCCTTGTTCTCGAGGTGGGCGCCTGATGCTATAACTTGAAATGAATTCCCTTGTTCTCCAGGCCTGGTGCTAAAACTTGAAATGAATTCCCTTGTTCTCCGGGTGGGCGCCTGATGCTTAAACTTGAAATGAATTCCCTTATTCTCCAGGTGGGCGCCTGATGCTTAAACTTGAAATGAATTCCCTTATTTTACTGGTGGGCGCCTGATCCTAAAACATGAAATGAATTCCCTTATTTTCCAGGTGGGCGACTGATGCTTAGAAATGAATTCCCTAGTACTCCATGTGGGCGCCTGATGCTAAAAATTGAAATGAATTACCTTGTTCTCCAGGTGGGCGCCTGATGCTAAAACTTGAAATTAATTCCCTTGTTCTCCAGGTGGGCACGTGAGGCTAATAGTTGAAATGAATTCCCTTGTTTTCCAGGTGGGCGCCTGATGCTAAAACATGAAATGAATTCCCTCTTTTTTCGGGTGGGCGCCTTATGCTAAAACTTGAAATAAATTCCCTTGTTTTCCAGGTGAGCGCCTTATGCTTGAACTTGAAATGAATTCCCTTGTTCTCCAGGTCGGTTCCAACTGCTAAAACTTGAAATGAATTCCCTTGTTTTCCAGGTGGGCGCCTGATGCTTAAACTTGAAATGAATTCCCTTGTTCTCCAGGTGTGCGCCTGATGCTTAAACTTGAAATGAAGTCCCTTGTTTCTCCAGGTGAGTGACTGATGCTTAAACTTGAAATGAATTCCCTTGTTTCTCCAGGTGGGCGCCTGATGGTTAAACCTGAAATGAATTCCCTTGTTCTCCAAGTGGGTGCCTGCTGCTCAAACTTGAAACGAATTCCCTTATTTTACATGTGGGTGCCTGATCCTAAAACATGAAATGAATTCCCTTATTTTACAGGTGGGCGCCTGATGCTAAAACATGAAATGAATTACCTTGTTCTCCGGGTGGGCGCCTGATGCTTAAACTTGAAATGAATCCCCTTGTTCTCCGGGTGGGCGCTTGATGCTAAAACTTGAAAAGAGTTCCCTTGCTCTCCAGGTGGGCGCCTTATGCTTGAACATGAAATGAAATCCCTTGTTCTCCATGTCGGCGCCTGATGCTAAATCTTGAAATGAATTCCCTTTTTCTCCAGGTGGGCGCCTGATGCTTAAACATGATATGAATTCCCTTGTAATCCAGGTGGGTGCCTGATGCTTAAACTTGAAATGAATTCCCTTGTTTTACAGGTGGGTGCCTGATGCTTAAACGTGAAATGAATTCCCTTGTTCTTCAGGTGGGCGCCTGATGCTTGAACTTGAAAGGAATTCCCTTCTTCGCCAAGTGGGCGCCTGATGCTAAAACTTGAAATGAATTCCCTTGTTCTCCAGGTGGGCGCCTGTTGCTTAAACATGATATGAATTCCCTTGTTATCCAGGTGGGTGCCAGATGCTTAAACTTTAAATGACTTCCCATGTTCTCCAGGTGGGCGCCTGATGCTTAAACTTGAAATGAATTCCCTTGTT
>NW_017678144.1:21323-23989 GCF_001879085.1 Nicotiana attenuata
CTCCCAAATACTTTAATCTGAAGAACCTCCTGCGAATCCGAATCCGTTACCTTTACCTTCCTGATACTGATACATAGAACCCCATAATTAACCTAGAAATACCACAAATCTGAACCTCTTCCAATGAAAACACAGTTTCTAACCACGTATGCAACTTTAAAATACCCGATTGTTTCCTGCAGAATCTTGAACACATTGGAACCATTCTCGAAAGTCATTCACTCTTACTCAAACTGCAAATTACCTGACCTAACGAACAGAACCACCCGTGCCTCATTGGCACTCTGATACCGCAAAATGAAATCCTCATCCTAATACACCCAAGCAACTTACTACTCTATGCACTGAGCATTCTCTACCAACAACAACTTAAAACATCCTGTGATTTCCGTACCCTATGAAGCATAATATAAACTTCGTCAACATCCTCGGTCTCAATTCCCACAAGTCATAACTGATTCACCCGCACGCCTCAAACTGGAACAAGCATAGCACCTAACCGTGCAATCAACTACTCACAGCAGATTCCCCCACTTGGCTCGAAGCCGTAGATAAAAATACCCTCAATAACTCATAACATTTTTACCCTATTAATGCCACAATAACATAGTGAGATTAAACTCAAATCATTTAAAGTTGTGAAAACACAGATCATCCCGTACTGTAACTCTTTTGCAATTCTCGCATTCATTCCCCTAACAGTTAAGCCCACTCTCTTAAGCGACCCGAAATTCCAAATTTCAACACATACTTTTCACTTGCACATGAGATCTCCTAATATATACATAAGGATCACACCACTTCAGAACACTTCACAGGAGATAACCCACCTGCTTCGCTTCAATATAACATTTCTGTATACCTTTCACCGCCATACACATTACACAACCACTTAGTCTCCCTGAGTCTGAACTCATACCGCAACATGAAATCTACTTCACTCCCAACTAGGAGACACAAAAGATTCTTCACGCGCCCATAACTCGGAGCTACACATCCAATCACAATGGAAATCATACACTTAATGGTTCATCTACCACCCAGCAGACCTTCCTCGTCACTTCCAAGTCACATAGATACATCTCGCAGTACTAATACACTCTTTACATAGCTACCCAGCCGTCACTTCCACTAATAAGGGCAATACCGAACATATAAGTTCAAAACACTTATTCACACAATCAGCACGTCGGTGCTCAAGCCATAGGCAAAGATCCGGCCTCAAGTCCTCTAGACTGGCCCAATATCAAACTCACAGAGATCATATCTCCCCCTTGACCGGGAATCACAAGCCATCAAGGCACATCTGATACTGAGCGCTCATGCACGTATACGAACGCGTGGAAGGAATTTCAAGCTGAATCACGGACGCATGATAAGAATTCCAAGAATGTGAAGTTTTCCTAAAGGTTCTGCAGCCTCTCGAGGATAAATACAGACGTCTCCGTACCGATCCGCGAGACTCTACTAAACCTGCTCATGACTCGTGAGACCTAGTAACCTAGGCTCTGATACCAACTTGTCACGACCCAAACCCCGCACTGGTCGTGATGGCGCCTCTCGTGAAGACGAGGCCAGCCAACTAACCCAACTCGTCTTTTCAAAAATAGTTAAACATAAAGAAACAGCTTAAATATGACTTAATGGCATTAATTAGCGGAAATACAACCCAACACAGCCCTAATCGGGGTGTCACAAGTCACGAGCATCTATAAGAATGAAATTTCATTTACAAGTCTAGAAATACACTGAACAGGAATAATGAATAACATAGAAAGAAATGGTGCTGCTAACGCTGGCAGTCACCTCGCTAAACTACTACAGCTCTGCCTCTAAACAGCCAATACCTGCTTCCGGGTGAATAAATACCTGCAACTGCACACGAGGTGCAGGGAGTAAAGTGAGTACTCAAACTCAGTGAGTAATAAAGGTAAATAACAACTGAGCAGTAAGAAATCTCATAAAGCAACCAACATGCTGTATCGAAGCAGGGTACAATCCTTTGAGAAAACAGTGACGATATGAAATCATTAGAAATATAATGGCTCAGTTTAAATCTCTTTTGCAAATGATCTTTTCAACAGTTACGAAACGATTTCAAAATAGTTAGTACTGATAAGCATAGAAAAATCCGCCCCTCGGGCACAAATACCGCAGTATAACAGGTAAAAAGGCAAGTAAATATGCAAGATGAGCACATAAAAGTTCGCCCCTCGGGCAATATCTCAAAACAGTACCAGCCCCTCGGGCTCACTCTCAGAAACACTCTCAGCCCCTCGGGCTCTCTCTCTCAAATCACTCTCAGAACAGTATCATATAGTAACCGCTGCGGCGTGCAGCCCGATCCACATCTCGCTGCGGCGTGCATCCCGATCCATATATCGTCGACGGCGCTCACTGGGGGTGTACAGACTCCGGGAGGGCCCCGTACAGCCCAAGCACAATATCAAGCCACCTTGTGGCATATAACATAAGGCCTGAAAGCCTTCTCACATCACTCACAAGGCCTGAAAGCCTCCTCACATCACTCACAAGGCCTGAAAGCCTCCTCACATCACTCACGAGGCCTGGAAGCCTCCTCACATCACTCACGACGGCCTCGGAAGCCGTACCTCACACTCACTCAACACTATACCTCTACACTATAGCCCGTCCGCCGTCCACTC
>NW_017678145.1:0-2509 GCF_001879085.1 Nicotiana attenuata
TACGTTACTCTTCGTTGTGTTAGTTAGTTAATTTGTTCGTTGGAGTAGTATTCGGTACGGGCGGGGGGGGAGGGGAGGATATATTTATTTTCCCAACAGAGAGTCTGCCTGAGTCGTGCGGCCCAAGGTAACACCTAGTTTAGTGTAGCACCTAGGTTCGGCCTTCTCCTTGCATTGCCGAGTTTTGCTCCTGATCGTTCTCTGAGTCTCTAGTTCGTTACCTTTTACATTTAAAATTTATTAAATTTTGATTATCAACCTATACGTTCCAAAACTTTTACATTTAAAATTTATTAAATTTTTTCATAATGTTCTAATTTGAACTGTAAAATGCAGAGTTTTTCACTTGATAGATGGAGTGGAAAAAAGTGTTTCATGGTGGCTCCAAGGGCACTTAGCATTGCATTGGTTGAGAACCCACAGCATTGGGAATGGACTACGCGTCCTGAATCCAGGTTTTATTCCTTTTACAAGGTTGATTATTAGTTTGTAATAGAAAATAAAGCACAACTATTGATATATTTTTCTATACATTTTATAGATTCTCGGAACTCGCAATTCTTAAATCTGTACAATGGTTAGATATTCGGGGGAAGATAGGAACTCAAATGCTGTCTCTGGGGACAAAATACGCAGCCTATCTTGTATTCAAGCTACTGAATGATACATATGGCATTAAAACGTTGAATGCAAAAGTCAGAATTGTCAATCACGCGAATGAAAACGAAGCTGTAAAACAAGCTACAAACGTGTACATTCCAAGCATGTCAAGATTCTTTGTTAAGAATAAAACTGATCCACTGTATGAAAAGTATGCAAAGATAAGAGGTGATGGATGGATGGAAGTACAGTTGGGAGATTTCTATAATAAGGAAGGCGACGACGAAGAAGTAGAAGCACGATGTATGGAGATCGAGCGCCTTCATAATAAGAGCGGCCTTATTGTTGAAGGAATTGAGTTTCGCCCTCAACAATGAACTGTTGTTTTCTTGCTGTAACAACAATAATAACATACCCAGTATAATCCTACAAGTGGGATCAAGGAAGAGTAGTGTGTACGCAGACCATATCTCTATTTTCTGAAGGTAACCATAGTGGGTTGGAATAATTAATTGAGCTGAACAATGCGTCATAATGTAATTTGCTTAACTCAACTTTTGGAAGGGGTTAATTTAATTCTATAATACTAGTAAGGCTTCGTTTACAAGGGTCAAATTTATACATCTACATTCAAAAATAGTTTATATTGTTGGAATCGAAATAACATGGTGCATGTGAAAACTGACAATACAAAGCTTGGTGGACGATAAATCATACGACAAAAGAAAAATATACTAAACTCATCATAATAGTTTATAATGGTTTGGTCAATTGATCTACATATGATAAAACTAATATAAACGAAGAAAAGCTATCGAGAGAAAAATCTCCCCCTAAACAAAACTCTTTAATGACTACATTGTGGATATTTTTTTTGTGCTCTTGTGAGAAGTAGAGATCCTTAATTTATAGATGTGCAAAACTTGTCTTCCGAGAAAAGGATAAGATATATTAAGGAGATTTAATCCTTTTAGGAGTCTTTTTCCATTCCTTCAAGAAAGAGAGTCCTAATAGGTTAGAAATTCAGGGCAAAATCCTAACATATATCTAACATCTGTTATACTCTGCTAGCAAAAATATCACTAACATAAGCTAAATAGTTAAAAATATCCCTAGTTCTAATAGAGGTCCATCGTGGCAAAGGCCCCGCTGGCCTGATTATGTTGACCTGAGAAGAATATTAGGATTATTACTAGGAGTGGCAAACGGACGGGTGGGGTCGGATATGGGCGGGTCGGAACGGGTAAATTAAAAAGCGGATAAATTATCCAACCCGAACCATATTTAATACAGATAAAAAATGGGTTATCCGGCGGATAATATGGCTATCCACATTATTCATGGCTTCTTGATATAATCACTCTTGGGAGAATTCCTACTCTAACAACCTTGAGGAGCCCCCAATTTGAGGCTTTGCAAATGTAAAAGTTAAAGCCATTAGTTATCTATTGGTTACCTATTTTCTAAGTGGAAACTATGGTTCTTATCCATATTCGACCCGTTTTTAAAATGGTCATTATCCAACCTATATTTAGTGGATAATATGGGTGGATAACTGTTTTCTTTTAACCATTTTGCCACCTCTAATTATTACTATGATAGTTTATAGAATTCAAAATTAGAAATTTTTATGTAATACTGCGAAAAATTTCATAAACTTAGAGAAGACAACATGGAGATTTTTTTTTTTAACTCCATTGTAAAATTCGCATTCTCAAAAGTCCATGTAACGACCCGACCCGTCGTTACGAGAGTTACCGCCCCGTTTTCCCCTTTTTATGCTTCTATATGTTTCATTATATGTGTTTGGAGAATTTGAAGTAATTCGGTTAGAGTTCGGTTAGAATGAGACAATAAGTCTCTTTTTGAGAAGGTTAGTTTGGAAAAGTCAACCGAATGTTGACTTATG
>NW_017678145.1:5162-6145 GCF_001879085.1 Nicotiana attenuata
ATTTCGTGGATTTCTTCTTCAGACATTTTTATATGCTTATTACTCACTAAGTCGGTAGTACTCACCCCTACTCCCTGCACCTTGTGTGCAGATTCAGGTACACCGGAGGCTTAGCTGAGCAGTCTTTGTTTCCCAGAGCTTATCAGAGTTGTTAAGGTAGTTGCTTGACGTTCGCAGGACCTGACTACTCTTCCTATTTTGGTTTTATTTATATATACATTCCCAGACTTGTGCATTTTCGTTCAGATATTGTTATCCAGTTTGTTTTAGAGGCTCTAGACTCATGACCCTAGGTCTTTGGGAGTTACAGTTTATGTTAGAGTTTCGTATTGTTATCAATCGAGTATTTCAACTATAAGTATTGATGTTTGATTTAAGTATTTAATTAATTGGTTTGAGCTTCATGCTCGGGTTGAGAGAGTGAATGGTCGGGCTTGCCTAGCATTAGTGTTGGGCGCCATCACGACCGGGTTTGGGGTCGTGACAAGTTGGTATCAGATCCTAGGTTACTAGGCCTCATGAGTCATGAGCCGGTTTAGTAGAGTCTCGTGGAACGATACGGGGACGCCTGTATTTCTCCACGAGAGGCTGCAGAACCTTTAGGAAAACTTCCCATTCTTGGAATTCTTATCGTGCGTACTTGATTCAGCTTGAGATATAACTCTTGAAATTCCTTCCACACGTCTGTATGCGCACGCGAGCGCTCAGTAATATATTTGCCTTGATGGCTTGTGATTCCCCGATCGAGGGGCGAGATGTAATCTCCGTGAGTTTATGTTGGGCCAGTCAGGAGGACTTAAGGCCGGATCTTTGCCTATGGCTTGAGCACCGAGGTGCTGATTGTGTGAACAAGTGATTTGAATTTATATGTTCAGTGTTGTCCCTGATTGTGGGAATGGCGGCTGGATATCCATGTGATGAGTATGTTAGTACTGTGAGATATATCTACGTGATCTTGGTAGCGACGAGGGAGTCTGCAGGAT
>NW_017678145.1:16806-21167 GCF_001879085.1 Nicotiana attenuata
TACATTCCGAACACGCTCCCAACCCCCAAATCACCTAACGGAGCTAACGGAACCATCGGATTTCCATTCCGAGGTTGTCTTCACACTGTTCTAATTACGGACTATTTTTCAACTCTTAAGCTCTCATTTAGGGACTAAGTGTCCCAAAACACTCCGAATCCCAACACCGAATGTTCCGGCAAACCAAAATAGCAGAATAAACTTAAGGGAAGATGTTTAATATGGGATCGAGGCGTGAATTCTAAAAACGACCGGTCGGGTCGTTACAGATAAGAAGAAGAAGAATCAAGCTAACATGGTTGAAAATGCTGAAGAAATGGAGGACTTGTGTGCCATGTTGTCTGAATGCAACTTGGACCCGACGAGACAATTTTCATGGGAAATTCGTCTACAGCGAAAATTGAAGGGGTTGGCAAGATTGCGTTGAAGATGACGTCGGAAAAAATAGTGACTCTAAACCAAGTTCTCTATGTTCCAGAAATTCGCATGAATCTTGTGTCTACCTCACTTCTTGTCAAGAATGGATTCAAATGTATTTTTGTTTCTAATAGTGTTGTACTAAGTAAGAATGATATGTATGTAGGAAAAGGTTACCTGAATGAGGGCCTTTTTAAGCTAAATGTTATAGCAGTTCCTATCAATAAAATTAATGTTTCTTCTTACTTACTTGAGTCAAACACTTTATGGCATTCACGCTTAGGTCACGTCAACTTCAAAACATTGCGAAAAATGATAAATTTAGAAGTATTGCAAAAATTTGATTGCATTAATTCCAAATGTCAAATATGTGTGGAATCAAAGTATGCTAAGCATCCTTATAAGTCCGTTGAAAGGAATTCAAGTCCTTTAGACTTAATTCACACAGATATTTGCGACATGAAGTCAACACCATCTCGCGGTGGGAAAAAGTATTTTATTATTTTTATTGACGATAGCACGAGATATTGCTATGTTTATTTACTTAATAGTAAAGATGAGGCAATTGATGCTTTCAAGCAATACAAGAGTGAAGTTGAAACACAACTAAACAAAAAGATCAAAATGATAAGAAGTGATAGGGGTGGCGAATATGAATCTCCTTTTGAAGATGTATGTTTGGAAAATGGCATTATTCACCAAACAACTGCCCCTTACTCACCACAATCTAATGGAATTGCGTAGAGAAAGAATCGAACGTTAAAAGAGATGATGAATGCGTTGCTGATAAGTTCAGGTTTACCACAGAACTTGTGGGGGGAAGCTATACTTACAGCTAACCGAATAATCAACCGTGTACCTCATAGTAAAACACACTCCATTCCCTATGAAAAATGGAAAGGAAGGAAGCCCAGCTTGAAATACTTCAAAGTGTGGGGTGTTTAGCTAAGGTACAAGTTCCTAAACCTAAAAGGGTTAAGATAGGTCCAAAAACGGTTGATTGTGTATTTATTGAATATGTAACCAATAGCAAGGCATATCGTTTTCTGGTTCATAAGTCAGAAAATCGTGAGATTCACGTTAATACGATAATAGAATCAGGTAATGCTGAATTCTTTGAAACTATTTATCCGTATAAAAAGGAAAGTGAGGTGACCTACCAAAAGTCAAAACTACCTCAGGAGGAAATAACAGATGGTATGCCTAATGAGGAAAATTCGAGAAGAAGTAAACGTCAATGGACATCTACTTCATTCGGGCCAGATTTTCTGACTTCCTACTAGAAAATGTGCCTCGTACCTTCAAGGAAGCAATGTCTTCCTCAGAAGCACAATATTGGAAAGAAGCTGTCAATAGTGAAATAGAATCCATATTGAGCAACCATACCTGGGAATTGGTTGATCTTCCTCCAGGTAACAAAACATTGGGTTCTAAATGGATTTTCAAGAAGAAAATGAAAGACGATCGTACTATTGAAAAATACAAGGCAAGACTTGTTGTCAAAGGATTTAGACAGCGAGAAGGTCTTGACTATTTTGACACATACTCGCCGGTAACAAGAATTACATCCATTCGGATGCTAATGACACTAGAAGACTTGATTGTTCGTTTGAGGATAGAAGAAGACAACAAAAGTGCTGAAAAGAATCCACGTGGAAGCTCGACAATAATAAGGGCTAACATTGTAGAGGAGGCGCCACAAAATAAGAAGAGAAAGAAAGCTTCTGGACCAAAGAATTATCCAAGCAAGAAAAAGTTCAAGGGTAATTGCCACAACTGTGGAAAATCTGGGCATAAGGCCGTGGATTGTCGTGCACCAAAGAATGATAAGAAGAAGAAGAAGAATCAAGCTAACATGGTTGAAAATGCTGAAGAAATGGGGGACTTGTGTGCCATGTTGTCTGAATGCAACTTGGACCCGACGAGACAATTTTCATGGGAAATTCGTCTACAGCGAAAATTGAAGGAGTTTGCAAGATTGCGTTGAAGATGACGTCGGAAAAAATAGTGACTCTAAACCAAGTTCTCCATGTTCCAGAAATTCGCAAGAATCTTGTGTCTACCTCACTTCTTGTTAAGAATGGATTCAAATGTATTTTTGTTTCTAATAGTATTGTACTAAGCAAGAATGATATGTATGTAGGAAAAGGTTACCTGAATGAGGGCCTTTTTAAGCTAAATGTAATAGCAGTTCCTATCAATAAAGTTAATGTTTCTTCTTACTTACTTGAGTCAAAAACTTTATGGCATTCACGCTTAGGTCACGTCAACTTCAAAACATTGCGAAAAATGATAAATTCAGAAGTATTGCCAAAATTTGATTGCATTAATTCCAAATGTCAAATATGTGTGGAATCAAAATATGCTAAGCATCCTTATGAGTCCGTTGAAAGGAATCAAGTCCTTTAGACTTAATTCACACAGATATTTGCGACATGAAGTCAACACCATCTCGCGGTGGGAAAAAGTATTTTATTACTTTTATTGACGATAGCACGAGATATTGCTACGTTTATTTACTTAATAATAAAGATGAGGCAATTGATGCTTTCAAGCAATACAAGAGTGAAGTTGAAACACAACTAAACAAAAAGATCAAAATGATAAGAAGTGATAGGGGTGGCGAATATGAATCTCCTTTTGAAGAAGTATGTTTGGAAAATGGCATTATTCACCAAACAACTGCCCCTTACTCTCCACAATCTAATGGAATTGTGGAGAGAAAGAATCGAACGTTGAAAGAGATGATGAATGCGTTGTTGGTAAGTTCAGGTTTACCACAGAACTTATGGGGGGAAGCTATACTTACAGCTAACCGAATAATCAACCGTGTACCTCATAGTAAAACACAGTCCATTCCCTATGAAAAATGGAAAGGAAGGAAGCCCAGCTTGAAATACTTCAAAGTGTGGGGGTGTTTAGCTAAGGTACAAGTTCCTAAACCTGAAAGGTTTAAGATAGGTCCAAAAACGGTTGTTTGTATTTATTGGATATGTAACCAATAGCAAGGCATATCGTTTTCTGGTTCATAAGTCAGAAAATCGTGAGATTCACGTTAATACGATAATAGAATCAGGTAATGCTGAATTCTTTGAAACTATTTATCCGTATAAAAAGGAAAGTGAAGTGACCTACCAAAAGTCAAAACGACCTCGGGAGGAAATAACAGATGGTATGCCTAATGAGGAAAATCCGAGAAGAAGTAAACGTCAACGGACATCTACTTCATTCGGTCCAGATTTTCTAACTTTCCTGCTAGAAAATGAGCCTCGTACCTTCAAGGAAGCAATGTCTTCCTCAGAAGCACAATATTAGAAAGAAGCTGTCAATACTGAAATAGAATCCATATTGAGCAACCATACCTGGGAATTGGTTGATCTTCCTCCAGGTAACAAAACATTGGGTTCTAAATAGATTTTCAAGAAGAAAATGAAAGACGATGGTACTATTGACAAATACAAGGCAAGACTTGTTGTCAAAGGATTTAGACAGCGAGAAGGTCTTGACTATTTTGACAAATACTCGCCGGTAACAAGAATTACATCCATTCGGATGCTAATAGCGTTAGCCGCCTTGTATGGTCTTCAAATCCATCAAATGGATGTAAAAATAGCCTTCTTAAATGGTGATTTAGAGGAAGAAATTTACATGGACCAACCTGAAGGGTTTGTGGTTCCGGAAAAAGAAAAGAAGGTGTGTCGTCTTGTTAAGTCTCTTTATGGACTAAAACAAGCACCCAAGCAATGGCATGCGAAATTTGACCAAACAATGTTGTCAAATGGTTTTAAGATTAATGAATGTGATAAATGTGTTTACATTAAGAACGTTCCAAATCATATAGTCATTGTTTGCTTATATGTTGATGATATGCTAACAATGAGCAAAGACATTGCCGACATTCAAGCTACTAAGCGCATGCTTGCTAGTAAGTTTGATATGAAAGA
>NW_017678145.1:23006-23987 GCF_001879085.1 Nicotiana attenuata
TGTTGGACTTTAAAGCATTGGGCTTCAAAGACTTTAAGCATTGGGCTTTAAAGTCTAAGAGTGTGAATTGGAAATGGTGGGAAATAAAATGGAGGGAAATAAAAATTTGAATGAAGTGAGCTTTTGTCTTGAACTTTGTCCCTCAATGGTGAGGGACAACTACATTTGTGTGTATATATATAGAATCACTTCTTAAAGCTCTTAAAAGGAGTTGAAGAGAATGAACCCTCACGCCGTCGTTGTCGCTCCCTCGGCTCGGCTTCCGCTTTGGCTTTGGATTTAGATTTGGATTTGGATTTGGATTTGTCAAATGATCGATCGATAAGATTATTTTTGGACAAAATTTATTTAATTAATTATTTAAAAATTAATTAAATGTTAGTTAGTTAGCCGCTGTCCGAGCGTGACCGCGGTAGGACCGCGCCAGAACACTTCTGCAGATTCAGAAGGCCACTCTGGCCGCGGTCCTGGCGTAACCGCGGTAGGACCGCGGCAGGACACGCAAACTTCTGAACAGACACCTTTTCCAGAAAAAACATCACACCTCTTCCAATAATTGCCTATAAATTCTGAGGCATGGCTTCGTTTTTAACACACTGAAAAAATTACAAAACTTACTTCTTTCTGAAAATACTGCATTCTAATTTGCCGTCTCTCTCTCTCAAATTCGTAAGTGTGATTTCGCTCCATTTTTTGAGTTCGTTGGTATCCTGCAGTTTGTATTGCCACTGTTGCAGGAAGGTTTATTCCGTTTCATCCTGGGAGGATTTAATCCATTACCTTGGCAACGTGTGAGGGGGTTAAAATTCCTTAAGGACGCACAAGCAAATTGTCGACTCGGAATATTTCTTATTCTTTACTGTTTTCAAGTTTCTTTTATTCTTCTAACAGTTTTTTTGATTTTGTGTTTTAACACAGTAGCGGATCACAAGCTTAAGGAATTTTAACTAACGTTTCTGTGTTGAAATATATATTATAAAC
>NW_017678146.1:0-9768 GCF_001879085.1 Nicotiana attenuata
GACTAAGCCATTTGTCCACCGCTTAGCCAAATTCTAGATTGACTTGGTTCCCGAATGTACTCAAAATTCTCCAAGTACTACAAACAGTAAACCTACCTGAAGATGTAGGCATCCATCTTGGAGTATCCAAGTAGTCATGAGCATTAGAAAAGTGCACTTCTTGTCTAATATGATATGCAATGTCCAGTGGGAAAGACTGATCCAGAAGCTGAGCATTCCAGCCTTCATCATCTCTCATTTTCTAAGGCCCTATGTGACTTGGGGGCTAGCATTAGTCTGATGTCGTACTCAGTCTTCAAGACTTTGGGAATTGGGCAACCTAGGCCAACCTCCATGAGACTTCAAATGGCGGCCCGGTCGATGAAGAGGCCTCTAGGTATAATCGATGATGTGCTTGTCCGGGTGGACAAATTCATATTGCTGGCCGACTTTGTCATATTGGATTGCAAAGTGGATTTCGAAGTGCCTATCATTCTTGGAAGACCTTTCCTAGCCACGGGGAAGTCATTGGTGATGTGGAAGCAGGGGAGTTAACATTCCGTGTGGGAGATGAGAAGGTGGTATTTCATGTGTGCAAGTCAATGAGGCAACCCAATAGTATGGAGGTGTGTTCATTTGTGGACATTGTCACGGCGGTGATAGTAGATGACACAAGTGCCTTGATCAATGTTGAAGATCTTCTTGAAGCCGTGCTTCTTAACATGGATGCCAATGATGATGCTGGTAGAGTGGAGTGCGTGAATGCATTGCATGGAATGGGTTCATATTCATATGAGCCTAGGAAACTATCTTTGGATCTTGAAAATCGCAAAACTCCGCCAACCAAGCCATCAATTGGGGAGCCACCGGTGTTGGAGTTGAAACCACTTCCTCCACACCTCAGGTATGAATTCTTGGGCTCTAATTCTACTCTTCCAGTTATTCTTTCTTCTTGCCTTACTAACTTGCAGGTTGAGGCCACTGTGGAGGTGCTCCAAAAGCGAAAAAGGGCAATAGGATGGACTTTGGCAGACATCAGGGGAATAAGCCCCGCATTTTGCATGCATAAGATAATTTTGGAGGAGGATGCACGGCCATATCTTGAACATCAAAGGAGACTCAATGAGGTGATGCAAGAAGTGGTAAAGAAGGAGGTTATGAAGTGGCTTGACGCTGGTGTGGTTTACCCGATCTCGGATAGTTCATGGACCTCTCCGGTCTAATATGTGCCAAAGAAGGGTGGAATGACGGTAGTGACCAATGCCAACAATGAGTTTATTCCTACTCGGACAGTTACGGGTTGGAGAGTGTGTATGGACTATAGAAAGCTGAACAGGGTGACAAGAAAAGATCATTTCCCACTACCATTTTGAACCAAATGCTTGATCGTCTTGCGGGCCGGGCCTTTTATTGTTTTCTAGATGGCTACTCGGGGTATAATCAAATTCTCATTGCCCCAGAGGATAGGGAGAAGACAACCTTTACATGTCCTTATGGCACGTTCGCATTCTCGAGAATGCCATCCGGATTATGTAATGCCCCAGCGACCTTTAAAAGATGCATGATGGCAATATTCACCGACATGGTGGAGGATATCTTAGAGGTATTCATGGATGACTTCAGTGTGGTGGGAGATTCATTTGAAGAATGTTTGGTAAATTTGGATAGGGTTTTGGCAAGATATGAAGAAACCAACCTTGTGCTCAACTGGGAGAAATGTCACTTTATGGTGCAAGAGGGAATTGTATTGGGCCACAAAATCTCAAGGTAAGGAATTGAAGTTGATAAGGCAAAAATAGAGGTTATCTCAAGACTCCCTCCCCTACCTCTGTCAAAGGGGTGAGGAGTTTTCTTGGTCATGCCGGTTTCTACCGGCGGTTCATTAAAGATTTTTCCAAAATTGTGAACCCGCTTTGCAAGTTGTTAGAGAAGGATGTCAAGTTTATTTTTGATGAGAAATGCATGGAGGAGTCTTTTGAGTTACTGAAACACAAGTTGACAACAACCCCTATAATCACTGCTCCTAATTGGGACTTGCCTTTTGAACTTATGTGTGATGCGAGTGATGTAGCGGTTGGGGCGGTGCTAGGCCAAAGAATCAACAAAATGTTCCATCCTGTGTATTATGCTAGCAAGACTATGAATGAGGCCCAGAGAAACTACACAGTGTGAGCAAGACTATGACGAGCAGCTTCTTTCCGTTTCTATGTGTGAGATGCCATGGTTTGCGGACATCGCCAACTTCATTGTGATTGGTAACATCCCGTGCGAGCTCTCTTCCAACCAAAAGAAGAAACTCAAGCGGGATAGTTTGGATTTTTATTGGGATGATCTGTATTTGTTTAAAATTTGCACGGATGGAGTGATAAGGAGATGTGTGCCGGAAAGTGAACAAATAAGCATATTGGAGGCTTGTCACTCCTCTCCCTATGGTGGTCATCACGAGGGGGTGAGGACAGCTTCAAAAGTTTTGAGTTGTGGTTTCTATTGGCCCACGTTGTTCAAGGATGCTAGTGACTTAGTGAAGAGTTGTGATGCATGTCAGAGAGCCGGCGGTATTTCCAAGAAGGATGAGATGCCCCTCAATACAATTCTTGAGGTGGATATTTTTGATGTTTGGGGCATCGATTTCACGGGTCCGTTCGTGAGCTCCTGTGGTAATACTTACATTCTCGTGGCGGTGGACTATGTTTCAAAATGGGTGGAAGCCGTGGCTCTTCCCAACAATGAAGCCCGAAGGGTTGTAGCATTTTTGAAGAAGAGTATCTTTACGAGATTTGGTACTCCCCGGGCCATTATTAGTGATGGGGGGTCCCATTTTTGCAACAAGGCTTTTGATTCATTGCTTGCTAAGTATGGAGTTAATCACAAAGTAACCACCCCCTATCATCCACAAGCTAGTGGACAAGTGGAAGTCTCAAATCGGGAGATCAAGAGTATTCTGTCCAAAACGGTGAATGCCAATAGGACTGGTTGGTCGAAGAAATTGGATGATGCTCTTTGGGCTTATCGGACGGCTTACAAGACTCCAATTGGTATGTCTCCGTATCGGTTGGTGTTTGGTAAAGCTTGCCATCTTCCAGTGGAACTTGAACACAAGGCTATGTGGGCATTGAGAAAGTTGAACTTGGAATGGGATGTTGCAGCAAATCTCCGAGTGGAGCAATTGAATGAGCTTGATGAGTTTAGATTTCATGCTTACTCCAGCTCGTCTTTGTACAAGGACAAGATGAAGTACCTCCATGACAAATATGCTCGAGGTAAAGAGTTCAAGGTGGGTGACATGGTCCTTCCCTTCAACTCCCGGTTGAGGTTATTCCCGGGAAAGCTCAAGTCTAGGTGGAGTGGTCCATTTGAAGTTGTTGGGGTGACCCCATTTGGTGCTATTGATCTAAAGAACAAAAGTGGTGAAGTTTTCCGAGTCAGTGGGAATCGTGTGAAGCATTACTTGGGGAAGATTGATGACAGCCACGTGGTGGCGCTCTTTCATTTGAGGTGATATTGTGGTAAAATGTGTCGTGCCGCGACGTTAAATCAGGCGCTTCTTGGGAGGCAACCCATGTCTTTTTCTTTCTTTTTACTTTTCCGTAGTAGATTAGGATTTTTCAACTCATGGTTTGTGAGATGTTGCAGGGTTGAGGTTGGACCAGTGCAGGGCAAAAATAGCAAAAATCATAAGGTCTCTGAAGTTTGCCTACGCGGCCGCGCACCAAAACAGTACGGTCCGCGCAGGCTGGTGCAATGGAAGTTGAGTCTCTGAAGTTCTCTGCACAGTCCGCGTGACATTTTTGTGCGGTCCGCGCGCGAGAAGGCCAAAATGAATACTCTCTGAAGTTTCCCACGCGACCGCGCATCAAAACAGTGCGGTCCGCGTGGGTTGTTCAGGCAACTAAGAGTGTTGGAAATCCAGCGCGGTCCGCGGCCATTTCTGCGCGGCCGCGCTGGTGGGTAAGTAGTGGGGCCCAGATTGTTTTCTATAAATAGAGACCCTAGGCTTCATTTTAACCTTTTCGCCAATTTTCTACCCGAGCTCTCAATTTTTCACTGTGCACCATAACAACAAAGTGCTTCAAGTAGTTAAAATTCTCACAACCCCTGGTAACATTCCTCACTAATCTCATTCATAGTTTAGTTTAGTTTATTTTATTTTGCTTCTTGTTAGTATAACTTCTTATTTTCTTCTTTCTCTCTTAGTTTTACCTGTTAGGGTAGATTTAGTGTGTTTTTGTGAAACAACGGGTATGATTTCTTGATTAGTAACTGAGTAGGGACAACTAGGACCCATAATCTGAGCAAATAAATTGGACTTACATGAAAATCCCTGTCCTCAGTTCAGTTTTTGCCCTACGCGGCCGCGCATCATTTCTACGCGGTCCGCGCCAGTCTAGCGCGGCCGCGCACCAAAACAGTGCGGACCGCGTCAGTGAGATTCAGAGAGTGGTGTCTCTAGTGCATCTTGACCGCGGTCCGCGCTCCAGTTTTACGCGGTCCGCGCCAGTCCAGCGCATCCGCGTGACTCTTTTGCGCGGTCCGCGCCTCTTCTATTCTGCATTCCTGTTGTTCACCCATGCTTTCAACTGTACCATACAATTCACTGCATATGCCTCAACTAACAATGTTAGACTTTCCTTTGTAGATCATGGTAAAGCAGCGAGGGGGAAAAGAACAACAACCTGGGAGGGGTGGCTCCTCCCGAGGGGGAAAAGGGAAGCGGGTTGTTAAACTCACTCCCCAGACTCGGGAGAATATCAAAAAGACCCGCAAGATAATACGGGAAGCTGATAGAGCTGCCTCCCATTCTTCAGGGAGTGAGTACGCCCCATCCCGGAGTATTACTTCTGAATCTGCTCCAACTCACATGTCTCTTTCGCTTCAATTGCATGACTCTCCCTCAGCTTCACCTACCTCCAAGGGACCAACTGATAAAAGCCTCAAGAAACCGGTGAATGTAGTTTTGGACTCGTCTGATGAGTCCGAAGATAGAAGTGAGGCACAATACTCCACCTCCCCCACAGCTTCATTGTCTGGGGAGAGTGCAGGATACGGCGAGGGGGGGGAACCCCTAGTTGGTGGTATTGAGAGAACAAGAAAACCGGAAGCATGGGCTGATAAATTTGTCAGTGAAATAGCCTTCCACAGATTTCGAGAGTGGTGGCCCAAAAGAAAGTTGATTCCGGAGAGACAATTTATTGATTCTGATCTTCTTCCTCTAAACCCACATGTGCAAGCACAATTCCGAACTAAGAGGGTTGGGGGTTCTTCAAGGAACGTTGCATAGTTGCAAATGAACATATGGTGAAAGAGTTTTACTGTAATGTCTATCATGCGGTGAGAGATTCAAAGGTGACAAAAGTGAGGGACAAGGTGGTGATGTTTGATGGGAAGTCTCTGAACGAATTTTTGGGGTTCAAATGAAGAAGACGAAACCCAATACTTGGAAAAGCTGGCAATGAAAGAAGAGGTTCGCCCGTGGTTGGCCCAGCACTTGGCAGCTCCGGGCACTGTCCCAGTTTGGTTGAAGGCAGGAGAGAAAATTCTGAGAAACACGTTCAGTTTTGAAGCAAAGGGGTGGTTGACCTTCGTGTGTAGTAGGCTTGATCCTTCAACTCATGATCACACAGTTCCTATTCCTCGTGCAGTGTTAGTAGCTTCCATTATGGCTGGTTTTCCTCTGAATGTGGGCAACATCATGTCAAGAGTGATTTCTACGGTAGGGCAGGAGACAAACACAAACTACCCCTTCCCAAACACCCTTTCCCTGTACTTCAGAGAGTTGAAGGTAAAGAAGAAGAAATTTGATGTTCAGGTAGATCCAGTGGCCCCCTACTCATGGTACAGTCAGTTGGGTCCCGACAACCCAAAGAGGTCCAAAAAGCCTCAGGCATCCACTTCCACCGCACCTGGCCAGTCTGAGGAGCCAGCAGTTATTCAGCAGTCCACTGAGCCTTCCACTATCCCAGCTACCAGTGAAAGATTGCCTGAGGGTCCTTCTTCTAATGCGGGTCCATCTACTGCAGCAGACCAGGATGTCCCTTCCTCGAAGACCCACAGGTTCACTGCTCACCAGCTTGCTCAGTCTCTAGACAGTTTGAACAACTGGATGTCAGCTGCGACATCCAAGTTGTCAAACTTGGCCACTGTAGTTCAGACACAGTCAACCCCTTCCACAGTTGAGATCCCTCCTTCTATAGAGGAGACACTGAAGAAGATCCTGGCCAATCAGGAAAAGATGATGGAGACACAGAATGCCTTGGCTAAGGCAGTTGGATCACACAACACAGCACTGGGTAAACTTGCTAGGGAGCACAGGAAATTGAGGAAGCAGAAGGCCTCCAAGGAGTCAGTGATGAAGTTGAGGGAGGATGTGGATAAGCTTTTGGCGGATCAGATGCCACTTGACTTGCTTTTAGGGGAGTCAACTGTTGATCCAGCAGCAGTTCAGCCACAACAGGAGGAGACCCCCAGGCCAAGGAAGAGAGGAAACTCCCTAGCACTGAGGGAGTTATGATAGAGGTGGCCCAGCTTCATGAGGGTACATCTAGTGTCCCACCGGTGGTTCAGCCTGTTCTTGATCCAGCTCATGTCCCAGCAGCCCATCAGCAGTAGGTCGGCGACCAGTCTGAGGTCCCGGCTACTACAGAGGATCCAGGGACGACAGGAGACCCCACGCATGTGGACTAGGCTTGAGGGGCCTCTCTATATCCTTTTACTATGTTTTTGAGCTATCTTGGTAGTTGGCATTGGGGACAATGCCAGCTTTTATTCGTGGGAGTGTGCCCTACCATTTTGATTCTGATACATTGGATGACTGTATATATTTATTTCATTTCTAGTCTATGTTTTAGATTGTCTTGGATTTTTAAATAGTTGGCCTGTATATAACTTTTAACTTTGGCTACTTTTAGACTCTTATGTATATATTCATCCCGTTGTATATTCTACTCCCCATTGTACATATTCATTTGGTTTTTCTATTTTCGTTCAAATTTTTTGTTTTCAGCCTAGTAGTGAGGCTCGTAGCCTTTTGTTTCGTTTTTAGTGTTTTTAATAAGCCCTTGGTTTTCTTAATGCCACGGTTCTTTCCAAGGGTAGTGTGTTGTGCGAACCGGGTGGCTCTTCCCAATGATAGATGGCGTGACAACCTTCTTAAGGGTTTGAGTCCGTTTTTGATTTTTCTTCTTTTGATTTTCAAAATTTTATAGTTAAGAGGACCTCAGGCAAGCTTCACTTGGGCCTAACACATTTTCCTTTGATCCCATGGTCAAAGACATAATGTTGTGTTTAGGATGGTGAAAATTGTGGCCTTGAGACTCTTGTGTTGATCAAACAATCATCATATGGTCGTGTGGGGCCATTGTGCGCTTGAATTGGAACTAAGGTCGTTGTGGACTCTCAACTCGATATCTTTAGCAAACCTTGAGTGTGTGTGTGGTGAGAAGTTGAATTATGAGTCTAAGCTCCAAGCCAGCAGTCTAGAACTTGCCCTGAATGTTTGTTGAGGCGAAATCACAGGCGAAGCTTGACTTGAGAAGTGAATATAGGCCCTCCTTGATCCGAACTTCCAAATTTGAACAATTTTCATAACCTACCAATGAAATGATCCCTAGTTCAACCCTTTTGAGCCTTAACCTTCTTCTTTCATGAACCAAAGCTACAAGCCTATACCCGTTCTCAATGAGACCCTCTCTTGGCACCCAAATCTTCCCTTGAGCGATGGCAAATACCTAAGTTTCGGGGGGGGGGGGGGTTGAGACAAGAAAGGATTCAATGCAGTAAAGAGGCACAAAAGCAAAAGAAAAGGAAGGCAATGAAAAAGAGAAAAAGACAAAAAGAAATGCAAAAGTGAATAAGAACCGGAAAAAGGGATTCAAAGAAAACAAAGTGAAAAAGGCTGTGTAAAAGTAGAGAAAGGAGAAAGGTTTAAAGTGCAAAAGAAAGAGTGACAATGTGTCTCTCTACCCCCTTGAAAGAAATGAAAGAAGTGAAATACTCAAATGAGTCAAAAAGTATGCCATAATGAACCAAAAGAAGTGCTAAAGGGAAGATTGAACCTAAATGAACAAAAACATATCCTACCTTCACCCAAAAGCCTTCACAAAGACTCCTCAAAAGCCCTATACGATCTTGAGTTGAGGGAAGCCTACATTAGTGGATACTTACATAAGGGGCAGGCATATGGTACCTAAGGCTGGACTTATGACCTTCTTTGTGAGAGAAATGAGTGAAAACAAAAATCCATCAACCTCAGGTTGTGTGTCATTACTCTAAAAAGTGAGGTTCGCTTAGGGAAAGTTGAGGATGTGTGAGTTTGGATTCCACAAAGACCAAGGTATTTGAGAAAAGCGCCTTGATGAAATGAGTCAACCCTTGATGCTCTCGTATCACATTCGATCCATAGTTCTTAAAAGACTAAAAATGTGTTAATGATGCATTCGTATTGAGGTCAATTGTTAGTCCCAATTGATGTGTGATGAGGCTTCTTTAGGATAAGCTGGAATTACTTGGATGTTTCCTTTTTAGGGATGGGTTTTCTTCTATTTGCTTGAGGACAAGCAAAGGTCTAAGTTTGGGGAGTTGATAACTGTGATTATAACACGTTTTATGCCCATACTTGCCTATGACTTATGTATGAATTATCATGAATTAGACTCAGAATGCTTACAAAGTGCGCTTGATTGCAGGTTTGAGCGACAAGATGACGAAAGTCAAGAACCAGCTCGAAACGGAGTGAAACCTTCTCAAGTATCAAAAATTATTGAAGTAGGGATAGGAGGACCTAGCGCGGACCGCACTGATTTGTTGCGCGGCTGCGCTACGAGATTCAGAGAGCACCCATTTCAGGAGTCTCCAAGCGCGGTCAGCGCTCATTTCTACGCGGTCGCGCTTCAATGTTGTGCGGTCCGCGCTCATTAGCCTGTGCGGCCGCGCTACTTCTTTGTGCGGTCCGCGTCCCCAGTTCCAGAAGTGAATGATAGAAGGCCAAGACCCCTACACGGCCGCGCTGCATTTATGCGCGGTCCGCGCCAGCCCCGCAGGGGTATTTTTGTCCGATTTTTCTGGCATAGTATAAATAGAATATTTTATTATTTCTAGGTTAAGTTTTTTAGACATCAGATAGCAGCAGCACTCGTGAGATTCAAGTTTTAGCCTATTTTGGGCATTTTAACCTTGTTTTAACGTGAATTCGTGTAGATTAACTTCCTAGTTAATTATTATGTTGATTTTATCTACTTCTTCTTTAATTTCTGTTGCCATTATGTCTAGCCAAACCCATTAGCTAGGGTTGTGGCTCAACCCTAGTGTGGGTAATTAATGGGTGTGATTGTTTAGTGCTTGGATGATGTTGGGTGTTTGATATTTGGGTTGATTTTATGTTTTAACTAGGATTTGGTGGTTGCAAACACTAAGTCTAGCTTAGTGAGTCTTGACTCTTCTTGAGAAAGAGTGTCTATGACTCCAAAGTTAACCCAACAAGGAATTGGGATGGACCCATGAGAATGTTAGTCCCAATTAACGGGTAAGACCTCGAGAGAGTGATTACCCAACTTGAACCCTAAGTTGCTTGGTTTGTTAGCCTACCCAATTGGTCTCGAGAGAGTCAATTGGGCAAAATCACTCTTTCTACCGAGAGGTGTGAGAGTGAATGCTATCGTGCAACGGTTATATCATAAGCCCCATAATCATCATTCTCGTATTAGGAATCTCGACCCGTTAGTTGACCACCTAGGTAAATGCCACGACCCTAGTGTCTTTCTCTATCTTGCATACAACCTAGAATTACTATCTTAG
>NW_017678146.1:16300-23983 GCF_001879085.1 Nicotiana attenuata
CCTAAGCATGTCCCCTCCCCGCCTTAATTGGTATTTTTATGTTCGTTATTTCGTTGCACTTATATATACATATATTTCTGCACAGGTTGTTTTTGGTAGGTCCTGTCTAGCCTCGTCACTACTTCGCCGGGGTTAGGCCAGGCACTTACCAGCACATGGGGTCGGTTGTGCTGATGCTACACTCTGTGCATCTTTTTGCACAGATCTAGGAGCAGCTTTTGGGCCTCAGCAGTAGGATTTGATCGGGAGCTGACTTCAGTCCAGGGACTTCCGAAATAGCCTAGCTGACGTCCGCAGGCCGGAGTCCCTTGTATGTTATTAGTTTGTTTTCCTTGTACCGAGACAAACATTGATGTACTTCTATTCAGACTTGTTTTTAGTACTCTTTAGTAGTTCGTGAGTTAGTGACATCGGATCTGGGTAGAGTTGTATTTAAACTTCCGCATTTGGTTTTTAGTTATCTATGTCTTTAAGACTTCCGCTTTTATTTAAATGACTCATTTTATTTATATCGTTGAGATGTTATCAGAAAATGTTTTAATACTTGGCTAGCCTAGCTCCAACAGTAGGCGCCATCACGACTCCCGATGGTGGGAAATCCGGGGCATGACAAGTTGGTGTCAGAGCACTAGGTTACATAGGTCTCACAACTCACGGACAAACTCGGTAGAGTCTGAGGGATCGGTACGGAGACGTCTGTATTTATCCCCAGAGGCTACAGAGTTAGGAAAACTTCACTCTTATTCTTTCTTGTCGTGCGATTCTGTTTCCCAAATACTGATTGTCTTCCTACTCTGTTCTTTCGCAGATGGCGAGAACAAGTGCTTCCTCTTCTACCGTGCAGCAGCCCGAGCCCCCAGCAGCAGCTTCTACGAGGGGCAGAGGGCGAGGCCGAGGCCGTGCCAGGGGCCGAGGCCGGGGCAGAGCTCATCCCCGAGCAGTAGTCCCAGAGGTGGAGCCTCATGTTGATTATGATGAGGAGGTTCCAGCCCCAGCGGCTCCGGTGGGCCCAGCTTAGGTCCTAGAGGGGTTTATAGCGACCCCAGTTCTTCAGGATGCTTTGGTCAGGTTGGTAGGCCTTATGGAGAGCGTCTCTCGAGCGGGATTGCTTCCAGTAGCACCAGCCACTTCTCAGGCTGGAGGAGGGGTTCAAACTCCTACTACACGTACTCCGGAGCAGGTAGCTCCCTAGGCTCAAGTTCCAGCAGCTCAGCCAGCTGTAGCAGTTCAGCCGGGTATTGTGACTCAGACCGGCGATGGAGCGGCTATGTCCGCAGATGCTTTGTAGAGACTGGATAGGTTCACCAAGCTCTTCACCACCACATTCAGCGGTGCTTCTTCAGAGGACCCCCAGGATTTCTTGTATAGCTGGCATGAGGTTCTTCGGACTATGGGTATTGTGGAGACCAATGGGGTCGACTTCGCCACTTTTCATCTAGCAGGATCCGCCAAGACTTGGTGGAGAGACTATTGTGTATCCAGACCAGCAGGGTCGCCATTATTGACTTGGGACCAATTTGCAGAGTTGTTTTTGGAGAAGTTTCTCCCAGTTACTCAGCGAGAGGCTCTTCGTAGGCAGTTCGAGCGCCTCCAGCAGGGCTCTATATCAGTCACTCAGTATGAGACTCGGTTCATTGATCTAGCACGCCATGCTATTGTTATACTCCCCACCGAGAGAGAGAGGGTGCGGAGGTTTATTGATGGGTTGATTTAGCCGATCCGTCTCCAGATGGCTATGGGAGCCGGGAGTGAGATTTCTTTTCAGGAGGCGACCAACGCGGCCCGCAGAGTTGAGATGGCTCTTGCACGGGGAGGTGGTCATGGGTCAGATAAGAGGCCCCGTCATGCAGGTAGATTCAGTGGTACCTCGTCTGGAGGTGGGGATTCTTATGGTAGAGGCCATCCTCCGAGGCCCTTTCAGTCAGCCCTACAGGTCTCACATGGTACTTCAGGTGGTCGTGGCTCTCAGCCGCAGTCTTCTAATCAGCAGCTTTTTAGTTTGCCATCAGCACCTATCAGCGCACCACCACTCCGCTATTCTTAGCAGCCGAGGGCTTGTTACACGTGTGGCGACACGAGGCACATTGCTAGGTTTTGCCCTCGAGCTTCGGATAGCTCTCAGCAGCAGGGTCCTCGCCCTATGGTTCAGGCATCAGGTGATCCGCAAGCCGCCCAGCCAGCTAGAGGCGGGGGTAGAGGCCATAGAGGTGGAGGTAGAGATCATAGAGGTGGAGCTCGGACCGCCAGAGGTAGAGGCCAGCCAGCAGCCGATCGTCCCAGAGATATGGTTCAGGGAGGTGGGGCCCAGCCCCGGTGTTATGCTCTTCCAGCCAGGCCAGAGGCTGAGTCTTCAGATGCAGTCATTACAGGTACTATTCTGGTCTGTGATAGGGATGCTTCAGTGCTATTTGACCCTGGGTCTACGTATTCATATGTGTCGTCCTATTTTGCACCCTACTTGGTTATGCCTAGTGATGCCTTAGGTGTTCCTGTATATGTATCTACACCAGTGGGTGATTCTATAGTGGTCGACCGAGTTCATCGTTCCTGTGTGGTAGTGTTTGAGGGTCTTGAGACCCGTGTTGATTTATTACTCTTAGACATGGTGGATTTCGATGTTATATTAGGGATGGATTGGTTGTCCCCGTATCATGCTATCTTGGATTGTCACGCCAAGACCGTGACCTTGGCTTTGCCAGATTTGCCCCGTTTGGAGTGGAGAGGGACCCCAGGTCATGCCACTCGCAGTGTTATCTCGTATGTGAAGGCTCGACGCATGGTCGAGAAGGGGTGTTTAGCTTATCTGGCGTATGTTCGCGATTCCAGCGCAGAGGTCCCTTCTATTGATTCTGTTCCTATTGTTCGGGAGTTCCCTGAGGTTTTCCCTTCAGACCTGCCGGGTATGCCGCCCGACAGGGATATTGATTTTTGTATTGATCTGGCTCCGGGCACGCAGCCCATTTCTATCCCGCCGTATCGCATGGCCCCGCCAGAGTTGAAAGAGTTAAAGGATCAGTTGCAGGATTTGCTTGAGAAGGGTTTCATCAGACCCAGCATTTCGCCTTGGGGTGCGCCAGTGTTATTTGTGAAGAAAAAGGATGGTTCGATGAGGATGTGCATTGATTACCGGCAATTGAACAAAGTGACGATAAAGAACAAGTATCCACTGCCGAGGATTGACGATTTGTTCGACCAGCTTCAGGGTGCAAGGGTATTTTCAAAGATAGACTTGAGATCTGGCTACCACCAGCTGAGGATTAGGGCATCCGATGTCGACAGCATTACGCACTCGGTATGGGCATTATGAGTTTTTGGTCATGTCATTTGGGTTGACAAATGCCCCAGCAGCTTTTATGGATTTGATGAACCGAGTGTTCAGACCTTATCTTGATTTGTTCGTGATAGTCTTCATTGATGATATTTTGATATATTCCCGCAGCCGGGAGGAGCACGAGCATCACCTTAGAGTGGTTCTTCAGACTCTGAGGGATAGTAAGTTATATGCTAAGTTCTCGAAGTGTGAGTTCTGGTTGAGTTCAGTTGCATTTCTGGGTCATGTTGTATCAGCAGAGGGTATTCAGGTTGATCCGAAGAAGATTGAGGCAGTTAAGAACTGTCCTAGACCAGCATCAGCTACAGAGATTCGGAGTTTCTTGGGATTAGCAGGCTACTATCGTCGGTTCGTGGAGGGGTTTTCATCTATTGCAGCCCCGATGACCAGGTTGACCCAGAAAGGTGCCCAGTTCAGATGGTCAGATGAGTGTGAGGAGAGTTTTTAAAAGCTCAAAAAGACAGCTCTGACTACGGCGCCGGTGTTGGTTTTGCCCGCAGGTTCAGGGCCTTATACAGTTTATTGTGATGCATCTCGTGTTGGGCTTGGTGCAGTGTTGATGCAGGATGGCAAGGTCATTGCCTATGCTTCGCGGCAGTTGAAGATTAATGAGAAGAACTATCCGGTTCATGATCTAGAGTTGGCAACCATTGTTCATGCTCTGAAGATTTGGAGGCATTATCTATATGGCGTGACGTGTGAGGTGTACACTGATCACAAGAGTCTTCAGTACTTGTTCAAGCAAAAGGAGTTGAATTTGAGGCAGAGGAGGTGGTTGGAGTTATTGAAAGATTATGATGTTACTATTTTGTATCACCCGGGGAGAGCCAACGTGGTGGCCGATGCGTTGAGTAGGAAGTCCGCCAGCATGGGTAGTCTTGCTTATATTCCGGTCAGCCAAAGACCGCTTGCTTTGGATATTCAGGCCTTGGCCAATCGATTTGTGAGGTTGGACATTTCTGAGCCTAGCAGAGTGTTAGCTTGCACGGTCGCTCGTTCTTCATTATTGGATCGTATCCGTGATCGGCAGTTTGATGATCCCCATTTGTGTGTCCTGAGAGACACGGTGCAGCGTGGAGGTGCCACGAAGGTGACCTTAGATGATGATGGTGTTCTGAGATTGCAGGGGCGAGTTTGTGTGCCCAATGTCGATGGGATTCGAGAGTTAATCTTAGCGGAGGCCCATAGTTCTCGGTATTCTATTCACCCGGGCGCCGCGAAGATGTATCAGGACTTGCGGCAGCATTATTGGTGGCGTAGGATGAAGAAAGATATTGCTGCATATGTGGCTCGATGTTTGAACTGTCAGCAGGTTAAGTATGAGCATCAGAGGCCTGGTGGCTTGTTTCAGAGGATTGAGCTTCCCGAGTGGAAGTGGGAGAGGATTACCATGGATTTCCTTACTGGACTTCCGTTGACTCGGAAGAAGTTCNCCGAGTGGAAGTAGGTAGAGGGTTACCATGGTATTTTGTTACTGGACTCCCGTTGACCCGGAAGAAGTTTGATGCGATTTGGATCATTGTTGATAGGCTGACCAAGTCAGCGCTATTTTGTTTCCTGTTTGCAACTACGTATTCATCCGAGAGGTTAGCTGAGATCTACATCAGAGAGATTGTTCGCCTTCATGGGGTGCCGGTAACTATCATTTTGGATCGGGGTACGCAGTTTACCTCGCGCTTCTGGAGAGCGGTTCAGCGAGAGTTGGGCACACGGGTTGAGTTGAGCACAGCATTCCATCCTCAGACGGACGGACAGTCCGAGCGGACTATTCAGATATTGGAGGATATGCTCCGAGCTTGTGTTATAGACTTTGGAGGTTCGTGGGATCAGTTCTTGCCTTTAGCGGAGTTTGCCTACAACAACAGCTACCAGTCCAGCATTCAGATGGCTCCTTATGAGGCGTTGTATGGTAGGCGATGTCGGTCTCCGGTTGGGTGGTTTGAGCCGGGAGAGGCTCGGTTAATGGGTACAGATTTAGTTCAGGAGGCCTTAGATAAGGTCAAAATCATTCAGGAGAGGCTTCGTTCAGCTCAGTCTAGGCAGAAGAGTTATGCAGACCGTAAGGTTCGAGATGTAGCTTTCATGGTTGGTGAGCGGGTATTGGTCCGAGTGTCGCCTATGAAGGCGTGATGAGATTTGGGAAGAAGGGAAAGCTTAGCCCTAGGTACATCGGCCCGTTTGAGATTCTTGATCGAGTGGGTGAGGTGGCTTATAGACTTGCATTGCCGCCTAGCTTATCAGCCGTGCATCCAGTTTTCCATGTATCTATGCTTCGTAGGTATAACGGCGATCCTACCCATGTGTTAGACTTCAGTACTATCCAGTTGGACAAGGACTTATCATATGAGGAGGAGCCGGTAGCTATTCTAGACCGGCAGGGTCGTCAGTTGAGGTCCAAGAGTTTTCCTTCTGTTCGTGTTCAGTGGAGAGGTCAGCCTCCTGAGGCATTGACCTGGGAGTCCGAGTATGATATGCGGAGCCGTTATCCCCATCTTTTTCCCGACTCAGGTACTTCTTTCTCTTGTCCGTTCGAGGACAAACGGTTGTTTTAGAGGTGGAGAATGTGACGACCCAAAGGGTCATCACCTGTATTCCTACTCACTCTGTATTTCTGAGGCCGTGAAAACCTCACTTGGGGGTTGCCTCGAATTTGTGTGCGCAGTCCGGGCGCGTAGCCGGAACGTTTAAATATGAATTTGTGAGAAAGATAATAAAATTTTGATGTTTTAATTGATTAAGTTTGACTTCAGTCAACGTTTTGGGCAAACGGACCCGGACTCGTGATTCGATAGTCCCGGAGGATCCGTAGGATAATATGAGACATGGGGGTGTGCCCGGAATCAAATTCCGAGGTCCCGAGTCCGAGGAATGAATTTTTACGTGAAATTGTTTTCTGAAAATAATTAAAGAAATTGAAACTGATATTCGTTTAGAAGACTGTGGTATCGGGCTCGTATTTTGGTTCCGACATCCGGTACAAGTGTTATATCTGGTCTAAACAATTGTTGTAAAGATTGGTTAAATTTAAACGTCATTTGACGTGTTGTGAGCTAGAAAAATATAAACTTGATGTTCTATGGAAATTGGAAGGAAATCATGGGTATTGAGGCCCAATTTGATGATTCATGATGTTGATTGGGCGATTTGATCGCACGGATGAGTCTGTAGTATGTTTATGAGTTCATTTGCATGTTCGGTTTGGAGCCCCGAGGGCTCGGGTGAGTTTTGAGTGGGTCCCGGAAGGTCTTAGGCTTAGAAAACATTTTGAAGTTGCAGGTTCAGGGGTTGCAGGCCCCCAGCACGCCCGCGGTCAATTCCGCGCGGTCAGCGCTGGAAGCCGCGCGGCCGCGGTACATTTCTGTGCGGTTCGCGTGGCTTGGGTTCAGAGGGCCAAGGGGTAAGTCGACCAGCGCGGCCGCGCACCAAATCAGTGCGGTCCGCGCTGGGTAGGTTCAAAGAGTCACTTTTTCTTCCGTTCCTCGGCGCGGCCGCGGTGCACTTTTGTGCGGTCTGCGCTGAGCCTTCAGTAAATTATAAAAGGTCGGGATTTTTCAGTCATTTCTCACTTTTTCAAAACCCAAAACACAAGAGGCGATTCTCCAAACGATTCTTCTTCTCCAAAATGATTGGTGAGTGATTTCTAACTCATTTTCCTTACTCCTTAACGTCTTTAAACATAATTTCAAACTTCAAAACAAAGATTTTAATGGGGAAATTGGGAATTTAGGGTAGAACCTAGGTTTTCTAAAATTGGGGGTTTTGGACCTCAATTCGAGGTCCGATTCCAAAATAACTTACATATTTGAGTTAAATGGGGGAATGGGTAATCGGGTTTTGGTTCGAACCTCGGGTTTTGACCACGTGGGCCCAAGGGCGTTTTGGGAAATTTTGAGTAAAACTTTGGGAAATTCACTTTTATGAATTCAAATTTATTCGATTAGCATTTGTTGATACACTCAATAATTTGTGACTAGATTCGAGCGGTTTGGTGGTGAATTCGAAGGGTAAAGCGATACTAGAGGCTTGAGTTGAGTTGGAGCATTTGAGGTAAGTGTTTGACCTAACTTTGGTTTGAGGGAATAGGATTAGAGCATTATTTGCTAATTGATAAATGTTGAGTACGGTGTATAGGCATGGTGACGAGTATCTATACACCGGTGTCTAGCATGACCGTGGGTCTTTATTTGTGCTTAATTGGGATTCTGTAGTGACTCTTCCTTGTTAATTGATGGTTTCTATATGATATGAAGAAAATGAGAAGGAAATATGATGTGTAAACTCTTTGGAGCGTTGGTTTGATTTTTGACTTGATTAAAAAGTTAGAAATGAATGTAAGAGAAAGAGATGTGATT
>NW_017678147.1:0-723 GCF_001879085.1 Nicotiana attenuata
ATTTTTCTCCTCTCTTCAACTCAAGTTAAGTTCTTCTTCTCTCTCTCTATTTCTTTATTTTCTAAGTAGTGTAATTTGTTAATATTGTAGTTGTAGTTGAACCCTAGTTAGGATTAGTATAGTAATTTCAAATTTTTTTTGCTTTCTTGTATGATTACTATGGTTATTGTTGTTGTAGTTGATGTTTGGGGGGTTGTTGGTGTCACATTAGTTGGGGTCTCCATTATAATATAATTGTGAAATTGTTTTGGTGGTTTGGAGACCTAAACTAGTTTTATGGTGTATAATGGTATTGGGTCATGTGTTGCCCAAGAATGGTGGTACTATATTGTCTATTTTTGGGGGTGTTCTAAGCCCGACATTAGGTTTGGGGTGTTGTACAGGATGGTTATTGTTGTATGGTGACTTGTTGGTTTAAAAGATAATTGTGTTGTAGTTTTGTTAGCATAGGTGCTAATTGTTGGAGAATGGTGTTGGTCTTTTGGTGGTGTTGTATATAAGGGATAATATTGAATGGAATAAGTGTGGGGTGTATGTTGCCAGATGTGGTACGGAAAAGGTGGAGCTGTTGTTGAGTTTGTTATAGCTGGTGTCATTGGGTGGTGAAGTCTGAGTAACCATCTTATTAGCATTAGCTACTGCAATTGGTTGATGGTTTGTTCACTGTTTTCAGGATTAATGGCTCCCAAAAAGGGCACAGGCGCTCTGGGCGGTTCTTCCCAC
>NW_017678147.1:4857-5894 GCF_001879085.1 Nicotiana attenuata
TGTGTTATTTTTTGAATTTGCGATGCATCAGGAAAAAGGTAGTCAATTGATGGAGAAGGCTGGGACTGTTGTGCAGTCTGCCAAGGAAACAGCGCAAGAGGTTCGGATTTTGTTAATTATTCATTTATCAATCAAATATGATATTTACACAAATAGCCGATCGAATTTACTGTTTATTAGTATTTTTATCCGATACATAAAGTATATATTCGCTGGCTATTTTTAATTTAAACGGTTGGATGAGCGATTACTTAGATTAGTTCTTCAAAATTCATTTAATCTATATAAATAATTTATTCAGAGCCCGAAAACCTCTTTTTAGAGTTTAAATCCCTTTACCTCAAAATCTTAGTTTCGCACTAGCATCCTGTATATATTAGTCTTTGCAATAAATCTAAATTTTTAAAGCTTATTTATATTTAAAAATATTCTTTTTAATTTTGGTGATATTTTGATATAGGTGGGGCAGCAAGTGAAGACCATAACACTAGAAGCAGCAAATGCCGTTAAAAATGCCACTGGCATGAAGAAATAAACCACGTTAATTTCTAACATATTATTTATGAAGATCTTAATTTATTCTACTTCAACTGGGCTACTAATTTATGTTGCATAAGTTTGAATTATTGGTCAGGAATTCTGCGTTTCTGAATTATATTTTAGAAGCAGCGTCTGTAATAATATTGTAATAATGTTTCGTTCCTAATTATAAATGCATATATAGCGGCACTTGCAGTAGCTATTAGGGGTGCCAATGGTTCGGTTCGGCCGATTATTTTATAAAATTTGTACCTTTCCAAATTTTCGGTTATTTTATTATGTACGGCAAGAGACTTTAGGGCTTGTTGGAGCTTCTGAGCATAACGAATCGAAGCCCAAGACGGATCAAGGTAGTTCCGATCGAGCTACGAACACGAGTAGATAGGCGGTTAGGGGCGAAGAGGGCCGGCTGGGCCTGCCTTTTCAATCAATCTCCGGCCGCTCAGTGCCGCTATTGGTACGAGTTGTAAGGAGTCTTGGTCTCGAGTCAAGCTGGG
>NW_017678147.1:8873-16566 GCF_001879085.1 Nicotiana attenuata
ATATAATTAATTCCGACTTGTTCGAAATATGTAATTATTGTTGTTGTAATAAAGTTTTTTTTAACACTCCTTACCATTTGGTGCAAGTGTGCGACACAAGTTCATATTACTTTGGTTTTGTATTATAGCGGAAAACCCTAAAATTATTGGTCAAAAGTATAGTTTGGTGGGGTGAAATATTATGTTTAATTTTGGTCAGTTAGCTAATGAGCCTTGGTTTGCTGAGTACCAAATTCAAGTGAGAGGTGTTGACCAAGAAGTCTAAGATTCATATTTTTTATTATTATTAGTTATTGGATACGTGCGTTGCACGTGTATCCGATATCAATCAATATAATTTTTTTAAAATAATTTTATTGTATTAAAGTATACATGAGTGTGATGAGTAACACGAAATTTTAATGTAACATTATTTGATATCTGCTAAATTTATGAAGTTGAGGCCAGTAAGTGCAATGTAACAATGTGTAATGAAATTAATTTTGATGTTATTAGGTTCAAACATGTAATACAATCGTACTCACGTCTAATATTTTACTTTGAAACGATGTTCTTAGTATATATTTCATTCTTACGTTTCAACTTGTATGTTATGACCATAACTCTTGACATTTAGGTAATTTTCAATTTACAGTTCGTGCATACGCACACATATTATCCTGTGAGAATTTTAAAAAGCTAATGCATATAAGACAACAAAATTATTCTTTCAAGAATCATTTGCATTTACCTCAAGGTCATTAAATACTAACTATTGAGTGGTCTTAGCAACCTATTTTTTCAACAAAGACGAGCAAGCATGACAAATAATTTTATCATTTATTGGAAAGCAACTTTAAGGCAATGAATAGGCTGCTAAGTGGATGTTGTAAGGAAATTATCCCACCCGTTTCTGTACCCATTTACCTGATTCACTGCTGTACAACTTAATTTTATCATTTATTGGAAAGTAAACTTTTGGTATAAAAATATTACTGAAATTGTGGTTAAGGAGCTTGAATCTCAGTTTTGGGATGATTTGGTGAAGTTTTGAGGTGGTTTGAATTGAAAATTCGAAGTAAAACTGAACAT
The DNA here is from genome assembly GCF_001879085.1 of Nicotiana attenuata. Taxonomy (NCBI): domain Eukaryota; kingdom Viridiplantae; phylum Streptophyta; class Magnoliopsida; order Solanales; family Solanaceae; genus Nicotiana; species Nicotiana attenuata. The sequence continues at coordinate 9,945 of NW_017678147.1, forward strand.
GAAAAAAATGATGTGTATCACATATGTATCAATTATGTATCACATGTATACCTGTGTGCGTGATACATGTGTCGCACAAGAATTTTATGAACTCGATTCAATTACGAATTTTGATACAAAACCAATTCAAATCACCTTCAATCTTCCTCAAATTTTGTATATTGACTTACCTATATGTTTTCAATGAATTTCAACTATACCCATTGAAAAAGTTTCTTTATTGCTTAGATTTTTGGAATATGTATTTTTACTTTTATTTTGCATTTTATTACATTATTTGCTACCTCATCCATGAAATTTCCTTTCCATCTTGCATCTAATGTTGCTAATAATGCTTAAAAATATGGAAGGAGATTTTTGCATGTGATTCTTTGAGAGAAAGAACCTTATTTATTTAGTTTTTCAATTTTTATATGTGCTTGGCTAGTTTTGGTATGTCTATGACTAATGACAAGAGGTTGGTAAGTTAAGACTTATTTGGGACATTTGTGTAAGTTCCCCTAAAAAAATTGAAGTACTTACCGGCGAGAAAAGAAAAAATTGGAGTAGAGTTTAACATGGAACGAGAATAATTGTTACGTCCAAATTGTCTTTTTCACCAATAAAACATAATTGTGACTGTCACACCTCCTTTTTCACTACACCCCCCGGAAGGGGTATAATAAAGGGAGTTTTTTCCAATTAAAGTGACAATCGAAACGGGATTATTATTTACAATTCAGAGTCGCCACTTGGGAGATTTATGGTGTCCCAAGTCACCGGTTTAAAATCCCGAATCGAGGAAAAGAATGACTCTGTTTAAAAGTCCGCGAACCAGAAATCTGGGTAAGGAATTTTGTTAACCCGGGAGAAGGTGTTAGGCATTCCCAGATTCCGTGGTTCTAGCACGGTCCCTCAACTGTTATATTTGGCTTAATTATATGATTTTAAACAATATGAACCTATGCGCAAATTTTAACTTTAACTGCTTTTAGTCATTCTTTTAGGAATATTGCAACGCTGTTAAAACACGCCTCGAACCACGTCACATAAATGCACCCGTAGTTTTTGACATATTTTAACATCGTTGAGATTTGGATTTTGGTCACATAAATGTGCACCCGAGTTTAGGAAAGTAGATTATTCAAATACGCGCCTAAAGCAACTACGCGTTTGCAACTTTGCGAGGGCCATGAAAATTCGCTATATGGCACGCCTCGATTTCTAAGGATAAACAAGATTAATTAAAATGAGGGCCATGCAATTGTCATTTTTGTCTGGCACGGCACACCCCCAAATTATTCTAATTAAAGGTTTCTAAGCTAACTCATGAGGGCCATAAATTGTTATTGGTTTTGAATGGAACACCTCAATTAATCAAAGGAAAATGCATTCAACTAAGTGAACTCCGAATATTCATGTTTAAAACTAATTAGGTACCACAACTACGCTACGGGACCCGTACCCGTAGCTATGACAATTATTTAACTCATGCGCCTAAAGAAACTACGAAAGTTCATGATTCTCCTAAAAGAGCTAATTTGAGGTTATGGCAAGGGTATGAATTACGGGAAGTCAATATGGATGATGGGGTAAAGATTTGAGAAAATTCAAAAAAAAAAATTCCTTCTGATTCAAACAAACATACAATTTTAACTTAATGTCTCCAATAATTGGAATGAACTTAAACAATTAGGATGCTCCAAAATAACACAAATGACGATGGAAGAATACGTCAAAAATGGAATCAATAATTATCCAAAATTTGTTAGTTTCACATGCCTAATGAAGACTCCTATAATAACAGACACTTAAACCAAGTAAGACTTTAATTCATGAATTCTTAACATGATATTTGGGTAATCACTCCTCTTAAAAAGTATACCAAACTAAACTGATGAACATGTTCATTACACACAGCATGTCATGCCTAGATGCAAAGTACCCTCAGAATTTAACCGTAGTCCCTTTTGTTTAATTAAGTCTCCAGATGGCGACAAAATAACATTCAAATAAATACAAGGAAAGAAAATTTTGACGCTTAAAATGAATTCCAACGCAGTATGCACAAAGTTTATCACGAGATTTACGGTCAAAACAAGCCTAACAAAATTAATAAATGGGAATCAATTACGACAAACTGAAGCTTGAGTCGTGCATCTCAACATAATTCAAAACAGTTTCACACTAAGACCAAGAAAAACCAGTCGAAACTATACCAAACAGACCCTTCAAGTTGAAGTATCAAAATTTATGTTTCAGCCGAACACTTTCACAATCAAAATAAACACGTACAAGAAACTAATATCACTCTTACAGTCATAGCTAATTACACACAATTAATAGAAGAAATGAGTATTAAGAGAATGAACCTTCTGTATTTATAGATCTCAACTCGAGCTACAGCAGCTGTAGATTACGGACCGGAACTTTCGCCGGTGACTACGAACAGAGCCGGCGACCGGAGACCTCAACGGAAGTTCCGAACTCCACTTTTGTCGCTGCTGTTTTTCAGCTCGTTCTCGGAGTGTGTGTTGTTTCTCGTCTGGGGAAGTGAGGAAGATGGGTAAGGGTGGTGAGGCGAAGGAGTTTGGGGCTGGTTGTAGCTTGGTTGCTGCTATGAGGTTCAGTGGCTGAAGCTTTCGCTGGAGATTTATGAAGAAGACGATCGGCGGGGGGTTGGGGTCTCCTTGGGTGAAGCTGCGCTCCTGGTTCTCTTCAGCCTCCTTTTCTTTTGTGTCTTCGGTCTAGGTTTTTTTAGGTGGGGAAATGGGTTTGGTATTGGGTCGGGTCGGGTCGACCCGTTTCGGGTTGGGTTGGGGGAAAATTTGGGCTTGGGTTGTGTGGGAATTGGGTAAGGAAATTGTGGTTTGGGCTAGTTTAGGCTTTAAAAATGGCCCAATTGTTTAATTTAGAACCCCATTTCAATTAAATTCTTATTTTTTTTTCTTTTCTTTTTTCTTTGATTAAAAATCCTAGAAATTAAAAATCCTAAATTAATCTATTTTTGTAGAAATTAAAACAGCTAATTAACTTAAAACTAAAGAATAAATGCTAATTTTAAAGACTAAAAGATAAATATGTAAAAACGACAATTTTTTAGGATTTTTCTGTGATTTAAAAATGTTAAAAATGCATGAAATGCAAATAAACAAAGAAAGATTCCTAAAATTAACCAACGTTATTTTGGATTATTTTTAGGAGTTATTTTCATGTAGGGCAAAAATCACGTGCTCACAGTGACAGCACTGTGATTGTACAACATAAACCAAAATGCCATTGTAGAAGTTTATACTTGGAGATTAACAAATAAATGAATTACATATATTACCTAAATACTTTCAAAGGAATATATTACAAAAATCATGGATTCACTATTTATGGATTTCCATAATCTTCAACTTTTGTGGGGAACTGTATACATATACAAAAGAACATATGAACAAACTGCTAGCAAAAAACTAACACAATGTACAGATAAACTTTGCATCTTTAAGTTGGTAAAGAAGCTTCACCGATCAAAGACTGTTAGAGGGGAAGATCCTCTGTTTGAAGTCTGTCCATTTTCATCTATTCTTAGAGGGGAAGATTGTGGCGTGATCTCAGACAATCGGATTCGTTATTGTGATCACATTTTAGTCCAAAAGCAAATATACCTTTCTTTTTTAAGATTACTAGCCTCGCCCTTGAGTCACCCATAAAGATAGGTTGTATATTTCTAAGCAAATAATTTGTTTGAAGATTGCAAAGATGTAGTAAATGGTATGATCTTAAACGCAAAATAGGAAAAAATTGAGGAAGTAAATAAGCTATTCTTGAATAAACAAAAGAAAGCATGGTTCAATTCTAGAACATGTAACATATGACGAATAATTCAAGGGCAATAGCATATAAATATTGAGAAAGCACTGAAATATAAATCTTACTTATGTATACATTATCCGAATTCTAGCCAAATATGAAACTATAGCGGCTCTAATTTCAACAGCACAGAACTTCATTATCCGAATTCTAGTCATAGCAAAGTTTCTTAATTTTGGACGAGCTTCATAAACACCAATTACGGTTTATATTTCAACTAGAGAAATTGAATTTCAGTCACTAATATGCAATTCTTGAAGAAAATAAAAGAACGTTCAAAAGGGACTATGTGAATCTGCAAAAGAGAAGAAAATATTGCTAACAATTTAGAACACGTCGCGGGACGAGATTTACGATTTAGAGTATTGGGGTGTCAACAAAATCAAGAAAAATTACAGAAATTCAGAGATTCAATCAGAATAGAATATCCAAAAGTGAGAACAAGACACAAATAAGAGGCAAGCAAAACCTTCTAGTTTAGCCCCTTCTCAATCGTGTTTTAAAAGGGATATTTTTAAACCCTAAACTAGAAACTGAAATTTACCATTAGAAAAGAGGAAACAAGATGGAGAATTCCAAGTATAATTTTCAAAATCTTACCCAGAAAAAGATTCGGCGGCTGCTTGATCCTTGAAGAGAGAGACGTGTGAAGGATGAAATTTGTTTTGGGTTTACAAGAAATAGCCTGATGTCAAGAGAGAGAAATGGAGAGGCGTGTATTTTCGGTATTTTTAACCTCTCGACGGAATCAAGACTCAATTAAAGGTCTGACCGAAGCAGATCCAAGCAGACCTATCCAGACTTCTTAAAAATAAAAAAACAAATACACTTAATTGGCTAAGATAAACTCAGTATAATCTCACTTAGTGGGGTCTAGAGAGGGTAGTGTGAACGCAAACCTTATCCCTACCCTGGGGTAGAGAGGCTGCTTCCAAATAAAAACCCGACATCCTTCCCTCCAAGAACTTTCCACCTTGCTCTTGGTGAGACTCGAACTCACAACCATCAGAGCAACCCCTCTTATCTTCTTTTTAAGTGCAAACAAACGGTAAAAATTGTATGGGACGCCCTATTTGGTCGTCCCCATTTAACCTATACCCATTTTTTTAAAACTTTTAACTTGTACCCACTTCTTAAATAACTTTAGCCCCTTTCTCCTTCTTCTTCTCCTCCTTCGTTTTCTTCTTCTTCTGAAACTGAGTTGTCAAGCAAAACTATTCCGTATTTCCATAATCTTTGATCTTGCAATGAGCTGAGCCCGTAGTTCAATCTCAAGTTGCTGCAACTCTTCTTTTTCTTTTACCACAGTATGTAGTCTCCAAAGAATATCATTGCCCGAACTTCCATCAATAGTAATTGAACAGAAGTCAAGAGCACGCCAATACAAATGTTTTGCTGGGTACTGCATTGTTTCTCTTCAGCCTAGTCTTAGCCTCATATGCAACAATGGCAGAAGCATTGTCAACATTAGATTATGAATTTCTAAAACTTCACCTCTAGAGCTAATGTTTCCCAGTTACAACACAAAAAGAAGTTTTTGTGTTGTAACTGGAAACTTCAGTTCTAGCATGTAATATTAATAGGTAGTAAAAAACTTCAGCTCTAGAGCTGAAGTTTCCTAGTTACAACACAAAAACTCCAGCTCTAGAGCTGAACTTCAGGCCCGGCTACTAGAATGCTGAAGTTTTACGTGATTGCCTTTGCTACTTCAGCCCCGCGGGGCTGAAGTTATGCGAAAAAACGGGTATGCTTGCAATTTTTTTTGCAAAGCGGACACAAGTTAAAATGTGACACAAAAAGCGGGTATAGATGCAAATGCCCAAAACAAACGAGATTATCTAAGGCCCATGACTATTTAACTACCATATGTAATGTAAATTGCTCATTAGAAAAAAACTAGTATATTATCTTATATATCAGGGTAAAATCTCTTCCACTAACTTAGCATTTAATCCAAGAACTACAAACTAAATAATTCTCTAATTTCACAACTAATGAATATGTAATAATATTTTTTTTCGGGTTATTACATTAACCAAAATATTTTTGAGTATAGAACTCCAAAAATCTTATTAAACGTGCAATAATGTCCGAACCAAACAGTTAAATTTTCAGAAAACGAACAGACTATGTATAAACTGATAAGGAATGTATCAGTTCCATTAACGGTTGGAAGAAAATCAGTTCCATTAAAGGACGATGGCAAATTTCCAGTACTTCAAACAACAACAACAACAACAACCTAGTGAAATTCCGCAAGTGAAGTCTGGAGAGAGTAATGTGTACGCAGACCTTACCCCTACCTTAGGAAGGTAGAGAGGTTGTTTTCGAAAGACACTCGGTGCAAGAAAATAAAAATGAAGCCATTGAAAAACAATAGCAACAAAGTTAAAAAAAACAATGGAAGCAAGTACTTCAGAGTCGAAGAAAAATATTACAATGTAAATTTAAATTACGAAAATATTAAAACGTTAAATAACTGAGACTGGGACCTTTTAAGGGGGATAAATTTTCAAAGCTTGAGATAATTAACTATGTAGTTTCGCATAAACACTGTTTGGAATAAATACATGACATGTATCTTTTACACACTTCTATCGCTTAGCCGTAATTAATTGTAGTACAGTTTTACCTTATTACTTCACTTAACAATGATTAACTATATAGTTTGTATAACACTAAGATGCGAATAAATATTTTTCAGCATATTAAGACCCTACACCAAGAAGGGGAAGTGATCTGACAAAATTTCGAGTTTACAGAGCTTTGGCTCACTGGTGGA
>NW_017678147.1:19282-23981 GCF_001879085.1 Nicotiana attenuata
AGTTGACTCCAAAACCGCTCCTTAGCCTTCCTTACACCTATATCACCTGCAAATCATGAAAAACACTAATAAGAGCATTTTGTTGTCATTTTTCCACATTAAAAGTTCACAAGAAGGTGATTATTTGGTGCGTGATTATAGTCAAATTCACCTATTATCAACACCCCACACTTAAACCTTTGCTCGTCCTCGAGCAAACTAAACCACACTTCTAGGCCTAACTGCTCAATGCATTGCCCCAATTTATGTCACACCTGCTATTATCAAAGATTGACCTAAGCGGTGCACAATCATATCTCAAATGCAGACTCTCATGCCAAGACACACTTGTGCTCACTCTAATTACTCTAACAGAAGTGAAGACTCACTTTTTCTTCCAGAGTCACATGCCCTCACATAAACAAAATTTGAGAGAAGTTCCACACACACATAAAATTCAACAACAAGGAACCATATATAGAAAGAATTCACTCACTCTCAGCAAAGAGCATTCACATGCCACACAGACACACCATAAGCTTGCCCCTAGTGTCATACTCCACTAATCGAGCCATTCAGTCAAAGATCAAGAGGTCTTTATAGGTTGTAATGTAGGCTAAGGGACGGGTAGGATATATTTGGATATAGTGACTAACCTCCCTAAGCACTTTTAATACATACTTCCTTTTATTTTGCTTTCATGATCAACCCACTTGTTTCTCCATATTTTATTTCACTTGCGCCACCCCACTTCTCGTTAGGTACAACTGGCTCCTTTTCTTTTTATCTTTTGTCCTTTTTTTTTTTCAGATTTATTATAACTGCCAGTTCACCAATCAGACCTTCATTCTTGATTTTTCCCCTTTTTTTTTTCTTTCTTTCTTTCTCCCCACCCCACACTTTGACTTTTGTATATACTTTAGTGCTTCAAGTGCTTCTAGGAGGTAAAGGTTCAAACAATTAGCTTATTCAAACACAGCGATTTAGATCATTATAGAGTTATCAAAGAACAGGCTTCAGGCTCAAAGGGGTTAACTATGGTAATATGCACAGGTGGATTTCCGAGTATAAAGGGTCACACAAAGAAATGCCTCAATCATCTCTAAAACCGAACAACTTCTATTTCGCTTTGCACACACACAGGGCAAGTTCTAGGTATCATATGCAAACATAAGATGCAAGTAACAGCTCACACACACTTAGCATGTAACTCATTCCGAATCAGTTCATCAACACAATCATACGAGTGTTCAAGCAAGACAAGATGTGCAAAATTAAGGCATATATTATGAGTCCACAAACAAGCTTAGATGTCACACACTCAAGTTCTTTTCTATACAAGTGTACACATTTGGGGTTACATTCTGACCTTCACCCATTTATTCTTAAACTTCAAAAAGAAAAATCTACCTAACCCGGTTCAAGAAAAACCCTTGGAAAAGAACCGTGGTCAAAAGAAAAACCAAGGGGGAGGTACTACACTACCTAAAAGAAGAAAATAAAATAAAATAAAAACCCTACATGGACTACTTCCCTCAAGAGTATTGTCCACCTAGTCTGTCATCAGGAAAAGTCCTCTACAACATATTACTGACTTAGACCCTCAAGAACCCCGTCAAGAAGTGTCCGTCGTTGGGCCAATTCAGCTAATCCTAATATAACAACTCACACATATACAACATATTACTCTAATGATACAGCACAACAATATACATCTATATACATTACCATACACAGTCAGAGCAAGTCTCCCACCCCACACTTAAAACAATGGCATGTCCCCATGTCATCAAAATATAGTAAAGAACAGAAGGGTGAGAAAACTTCCCTGAAACTCAATCTGAGTCGGAGACGGTACTGGGGTCGACATGGCAGGCCCTCCCCAACGTACGCAACCAAGCCATAAACTTGCTCTCAGATCTAGCTTGCCTCTGTGACATGGCGTCCAGCCGTGTGTGTAGACCATCTACCGAGGTTTGAAGATCCGCGACCTCGTCCTCCAAGGAGCGCAACATAGGCCGGGAGGACTGCGAGCGAGATAGGTCTGCTCCAGAATGAGAGCGCCAAGAGGGTCCAGCACTGTCTACAGACCGCCTAGATGGTGCCATAGGGACCGGATCGTCCTCCTCATCATCTATCTCAATGGTAGTGCGGGTGCCTCTGCCCACTCTGATACCGGAAGCTTTGAAGGCTGCTTTTGGAGGCAAGTCACCATCAGCAAGGTTGGTAGGGGTGTTCCTCAGCAAGCATAGTGTGGTTACCAAAGACGGGAAGTAGAATCCCTTAGACAGCAGCGGTCCCCGTAAGACCATTTCATCGCCAATTATCCGTGCTGCATCGAAATCTTTCCCTGTCACAAAGCACCAAGTCAACAGTGCCCTGTTGAAGTTCACGTCCGTTGAGTTGCTGGACGGTAGGAACCTACTACAGATAACCGTCAACCAACACTTAGCTAGGTGAGTGAAGGAGTTAGAGTTGAGGGTTATATCTTCCTTTAGCCAAATAGGTCGCCCCTCCGTGCAAAGCACATTTGTCATGACCTCCCATGTCACTCCGGGCCTGTCATGATAGTAGTCAACATCGCTGGTGAATGGAGGTAACCTCAACACCCGGCGAATTGTTGGAATCTGAGCACTGACCACCGTACCCCGCACAATTAACTCCCTACCCAAATTCAATGGGCAGTTTGCATAAAATTCACGAACCAACATCTTGTTGACAGGTGCAGGGTCAGCAAAGAGGAACTCCATTTCCCGCCGCCGGATCTCTTCATACATCTCCACTTTTTCAACTCGGAGGGCAGCCCGATCAATCGGGATTTCCTGAATGAACGTTTTATTAGCTTTGGCTCGGAAGTCATCCTCAGCCTGTTCCGATTGGAATCTAGATTCATCATAAGCAGGTTGGTGGGAAGGACCGCCAGAGCGCCTGTGCCTTTTGGGAGCCATTAATCCTGAAAACAGTGAACAAACCATTAACCAATTGCAGTAGCTAATGCCAATAAGATGGTTACTCAGACTTCACCACCCAATGACACCAGCTATAACAAACTCAACAACAGCTCCACCTTTTCCGTACCACATCTGGCAACATACACCCCACACTTATTCCATTCAATATTATCCCTTATATACAACACCACCAAAAGACCAACACCATTCTCCAACAATTAGCACCTATGCTAACAAAACTACAACACAATTATCTTTTAAACCAACAAGTCACCATACAACAATAACCATCCTGTACAACACCCCAAACCTAAGTCGGGCTTAGAACACCCCCAAAAATAGACAACATAGTACCACCATTCTTGGGCAACACATGACCCAATACCATTATACACCATAAAACTAGTTTAGGTCTCCAAACCACCAAAACAATTTCACAATTATATTATAATGGAGACCCCAACTAATGTGGCACCAACAACCCTCCAAACATCAACTACAACAACAATAACCATAGTAATCATACAAGAAAGCAAAAAAAAAAAATTGAAATTACTATACTAATCCTAACTAGGGTTCAACTACAACTACAATATTAACAAATTACACTACTTAGAAAATAAAGAAATAGAGAGAGAGAAGAAGAACTTACTTGAGTTGAAGAGAGGAGAAAAATGGAGGTATGGGAGTGGAGGTTGGGGATGAAGGGTGTTGAAGAAGAAGAGGAAGAGAGAGAGTGGGTTTGTGAAGAGAGAGGGAAAGAAAGAGGGGAATGGGGGTGTGGGGCGGAATATAGGGTTGAGATGAGGGAGGGTTTTAAAAAATTAGGAAAAGAAAGAAAAGAAAAAAAAAATTAAAATAACAAACTTACCTGGCCGCGTCTGGCCTGCCGCGGTTCTACCGCAATCGTGGTGGAACCGCGGCAGTGAAGTTCCGCGGGCGTAATCTATCGCGGTTTCACCGCGGTCGCGGTGGAACCGCGGTAGAACGCCTGTTCTGATTCTAACGCCCAGAATTCTTTTTTTATTTTATTTTTTTATAATGGTTACAATTACAACAATGTCATGGGTTGCCTCCCACGTAGCGCCTGATTTAACGTCGCGGCACGACTCATATGAGCGAAATTACGGTTCGCTCGATTTCTGAGGTTCATTCAAATGTAGCTCGGTTATCTTCTTAGGCTCGTTCATACCCACATATAATTTCAACCGCTGACCATTGACTCTAAATGTACGAGAGTCATCTTCAGTAGAAACTTCCACAGCTCCGGATGGAAACACCTCAACCACACGAAATGGTCCAGACCACCTTGACTTTAGCTTACCCGGGAATAACCGCAGTCTTGAGTTATAAAGCAGTACCTTGTCTCCAGGTTTGAAATTTCGTTCAATGATGTTCTGATCGTGAAGCCTCTTCATTCTCTCTTTATATAGCCTTGTGCTCTCAAAAGCAAGATACCGGAACTCCTCTAGCTCATGTAATTCCGTGACTCTCGACGTGCCCGCAGCTTCCAAGTCTAAATTCAGCTGTTTCAGTGCCCACCACGCTTTATGTTCCAGTTCTACAGGTAGGTGACAAGCCTTCCCAAACACCAACTTATATGGTGACATACCAATTGGTGTCTTAAATGCTGTCCTGTAAGCCCATAGCGCATCATCCAGCTTCCTTGACTAGTCAGTTCTTGTAACATTTACAGTTTTTGTCAATACGCTCTTGATCTCTCTGTTGGACACCTCAACCTGTCCACTGGTCTGTGGGTGTACGGAGTA
>NW_017678148.1:0-23979 GCF_001879085.1 Nicotiana attenuata
TTTGTCTTTCAATGATTCCTACTCAAAGCTTTAGTAAAATATTTTGCAATTTGATCTTAGTTTTACAAGATTAATGTAGATATTCCGTTTTTTAATATTGTCTTTTGAGAAAGTGGTGTCTATTGTCAATGTGCTTGGTTCTCTTGTGCTGACATGGATTTTTAGCAATGTTTATTGCACTAGTGTTGTCACAAAAAATAGGAACACTGTTGGCCCAAGAACAGGTGAAGTTTTGAAGAATGACAAATGAACTCAGTCATGGACCAGGTCCATCTTGTGAAGCACAGTCTTGATCAACCTATACATGTGAGGTGCACGTGAAGGAGATAAGTCATACCGATCAAGAAGCAATATCTCATGATCTGATCGAAAAGGTTGCATATTGGATAAGGGGAGAAAGTCTCCTTATACGAAGAGAACACAATCCCGACAAAGATAGTGTTGGAGTTTGAGATCTTCAAGGACTCAACTACGATAGAAGATCAAAAATTGAGTCCCAATCAAACTCTGATTACTAACCTATTAAATGACAGTGATTGTTCTCTTTTACAGGTATTGCACAAACGCAGAAGTTAAACTAAATTTAAAGTAAAAGAGCAAGGCGATTTTGCAAGCAATTTATGTGAGATTTGAGTGTGCATTCCTGAAGCTACTTGAACGAGATAGAAGAACCGGTTCCATTGTGTTTTTTCTTATTCTAGTTCATTGTAGTAGGTGATTTAAAGTTATACCTTTCAGCTTTCATAGAAGCAATTGTATTAGGTACTTTGAGTGTTCAAGTTATAAGCTAACTTGAAGTTGTCGCAACAGTTGAGGCTGTGTGCTACAACGGGATTAGAGTTAATCCTTAGGTTTACAAAGAGTTTTGTAAATGCTGTTTTAGATCAGTGATTTTAGTAGAAGTTTGGGAAAATCCTACTGAGTAGTAGGTCGTGATTTTTTTACCTTTTGAGCCAGGTGTTTTCCACGTAAAAATCTCTGTGTTCTTTATTTTATGACTTATTATTCTGCTAGTAGTTAGAACACCTAGAAGAGTCACGTTCTTCTAGAGTAAAAATTAGGTACCACACAAATCACCCCCTTTTGTGTGGTATTGGCGTTTATAACATCGAACACAATAAACAACAATACCATAGTCCCTTAGCTGTTGTCTTATCCATAGCAACTGACCACAACAGGATGCTGCTGCCACATATTCAGTCTTAGCTGTGGATAATGACACTGAGTTTGGCTTCTTTGTTCCCCAAGACACTAGACATGAACCTAGGAAATGAGCTGTTCCTGAAGTATTCTTGGAGATATCTTAGTATCCTCTTGACAATCTTCAGGTGAGATTCCTTGGGATTTGGCTGAAATCTTGCACACAGTCCCACACTGAATACAATATCAGGCTTGCTTGTTGTGAGGTACAACAGTGACCCAATCATTCCTCTATATAGTTTCTGTTCAACACTTTTCTCTTCTTCATCAAGGTCCAGCTTTTCTTTAATGGCAATGGGAGTGTCAACGGACTTAGAGGAGTCCATGTTAAATTTCTTTAGCAGTTCGTTGATGTATTTCTGCTAATGTATCATGGTTCCAGTAGGTGTTTTCTTGATATGCAACCCCAGGAAGAAGTTCAATTCACCCATCATTCTCATTTCAAACTCATTCCCCATCATCTCAGCAAATTCCTTGCACATTGCTTCATTAGTAGCCCCAAAGATAGTGTCATCCACATACACTTGCACAATCAGAACATAGGCAATGACCTCCTTAGACACATAGTATTGTCCACCTTTCCTCCTACAAAGTTGTTGGTTAAGAGAAATTTTGAGAGTCTTTAATACCATGCTCTTGGAGCCTGTTTCAGTCCATACAGGGATTTATCTAACTTGAACACATAGTCAGGAAATTCTTCACTTTCAACCCCAGGAGGTTGTTTGACAAACACTTCCTCTTTCAAATAACCATTCAAGAATGCACTATTTACATGCATCTACAAGGTGAACTCTATGTGTGCAACAAAGGCTATTAGAATTCTTATAGCTTCCATTCTAGCTACAGGTGAAAATGTCTCATCATAGGCAATGACCTCCCCTTGATTGTATCCCTGAACCACCAGTCCGACCTTGTTCCTTGTGATATTTTCTTGTTCATCCAGCTTGTTTCTGAATACCTATCTGGTACCTATGACAGTTCTGTTCTTAGGTCTTTGTACCAAGTGCCAGACCTTGCTTTTTTCAAATTGATTTAGCTCCTCTTGCATGGCTATAATCCAATCTGGGTCCTTTAGAGCTTCTTTGATTGTCTTAGGTTCAACCTGTGAGAGAAATGCTGTGAGTGCACATAGATTTCTCAAAGATGACCTGGTTTGCACTCCTGCATTTGGATCAAAGATGATGTTCTCAAGAGGATGTGAACTTTGATGTTTCCACGACCTAATTTGCATACCCAGAGAAGATTCACCCAAGGAGTAACCCAGTGGAACAGGTTTAGTAGGTATAGTTTCATCAGTCTGGTTAGCAGTCAGAGTAGTTCTTTCTTCTTCTTGTCCCTCATGATCACTGTCAATTTCCTTGTGGTCTCCGGATCCATCTTCAGATTAAGGTTCGGATTCATTAGGAGCTTCATCACCAGTGAGTCCTATGTCATAGTCTTCATCCTACAGACCTTTCTCAGCCAAATTATTAGATTCATCAAAAATAACATGAACATTTTCTTCTACACACATATTTCTTTTATTAAAAACTTTATAGACCTTACTATGTGGAGAGTAACCCAAGAAAATTTCCTCATCACTTCTATCATCAAACTTACCTAGAGCTTCTTTGCCATTATTATGCATAAAGCATTTGCACCCAAATGCTCTCAGGTGAGTGATGTTGGGATTTCTCCCTCGAAGTAACTCATTGGGAGTTTTATCAAGAATAGGTCTGACTATGCATCTGTTCAGGGAGTTCTTTGTTTCTACAACCCCATTTTGTTGTGGAGTTCTAGATGCAGAGAAATTATGATCTTGCAACCTAGTTTCTGTTGAATCATTTTGAAAAATACACAGAAAACATCTAAGGTTTAATATTTAGATCCCAAAAGCAGAGTCCATATATACTTGGAGAAGTTATCTACAATGACAAAAACATACCTCTTACCTCCTCTGCTCCTCACTCTCATTGGTCCACATAGGTCCATGTGAAGGAGTTCTAGAGGTTTGGAGGTGATAAAAACCTTTTTGGATTTAAAATGTGATCATACATGTTTCCCTCTAACACAGGCATCGCAAACCTTGTCTGAAGAGAACTCAACCTTTGGTAGACCAAGGACCACGTCCTTTGCTGCAATCTTTTTGAGTTGAGAAAGAATGGCATGCCACAGTCTTCTACGCCATAGCAGTGGGTCATCTTCCACTATACATAAGCATGTGTGCTCACTCTAGGGAAGAGGCATAATAGATATCTTGTAAACATTGTTATGTCTCTATCACGACCCTAAAACCGACCCGGTCGTGATGGCACCTATCGTGAAACTAGGCCAGCTGACACAACTTCCGAATTAACCATTTAATCAATAACAATCATTTTTAAGCCTTTAATTGATTAGATATCTCATAATGTAAGTCTAAATGAACAGCGTGGAATAAATACACAAGCCTGACATCGGGGTGTCACAAGTCACGAGCATCTACTAAGGTCTGAATACAACAAAGAATCTAAAAGTGTACTAAATAAAGTCTAAGAAAGACAAGAGGGAGAAAAGCAATGCTGCGAACATCGGGCAACTACCTCGCTAGCTCCGATGACTCTGCCTCTGAGCAATCAACACCCGCTACCAGGTTCAGAAACGCCTAAATCTGCACACAAGGTGCAGGGAGTAATGTGAGTACGCCAACTCAGTAAGTAATAAAAGTAAATAAAAGCTGAGCAGTACGAAAACACGTAAACCCTGTCATAAGACTACAACAAATGTAGATCATTTCCAAAGCAGTACACAAATCATTTACCTCGTAAATCAAGCTCAGTTTCAGTAAAAATCTCTTTAAAACAACTTTCAATGGTTTCAAATGAGTGATAAAATAGTGAGTATAAATGATAGAAAACGTACACAGCCCCTCGGGCACAACATGTACCATAAACCGCCCTTCGGGCATAATATGAATAGAACCAGCCCCTCGGGCTACCTCACAATCACTCGTAATCAGCCCCTCGGGCATAACATGAATCAAGAACCGCCCCTCGACAAACATGGATCAAGAACAACCCTTTGGGCAATAACATGAAACAACAACAGCCCCTCGGGCTACATCATATCACTCATACTGGGTACCCGCGCTCACTAGGGGTGTACAGACTCCGGGAGGGGCCCCTTACGGCCCAAGCGTAATAACAAACCATCTCGTGGCATAACCAAACAGGCTCTCGGCCTCATATTAAGATACCTCGTGGCGTAACAAATCAGGCCCTTGTCCTCAAAATCATAAATCAGTACCACACTACTGCGGCGCGCAGCCCGATCCCATAATATCCTCACAACACAGGCCCTCGGCCTCACTCAGTCAGAAATCTCTCACGCCACTCGGGCAACAGTAAAACATGATGCTCAACCAAAAATATCATTTAAAATATCAAAACGGAGTAAATATGGCTGAGTTATGAAAATAGTAGAATACAACATGACTGAGTACAAATATGAAGTCAAAAGAGTGAGGAATAGTAGTAAAAATCCCCTAAGGGTCCAAAATAGTTGGCACAAGGCCCAAATATGGCATTCAGCCCAAAACATGATAATACTTTCCAAAACACAATGATATCAAATAGTTTTCAATCAAATACGCGGTTTAACAGTCATACGGGACGGACTAAGTCACAATGATAATACTTTCCAAAACACAATGATATCAAACAGTTTTCAATCAAATACGCGGTTTAACAGTGAACAGTGCACGACCCCACACTTGTCATCTAGCATGTGCGTCACCTCAAAGTAGCACAACGATGTGAAATTCGGGGTTTCATACCCTCAGGAAAAACATTTACAATCATTACTTACCTCAATCCTGTCCAAACTCTAGCCCGCGATGACTTTGCCTCTCGACTCGGCCTCCAAATGCTCCAAATCTATCCAAAAGCAGATTCATACCATCAAAATATGCTAAGGGAACAAAGCCCACTTGAAAATATCCAGTTTATACCAAAAATCCTGAAATTGGCCAAACCCGGCCCCCGAGTCCACATCTTGAAATCCGATAAAAATTACATCAATAGAATAATTACACTCTCACGAGTTCGTACATACCAAGAACATCAAAATCGGACCTCAAATGGCCCCTCAAATCCCCAAAAAAAATTTTCAAACTTTTTCTCCATTTCCCCCCAATTTTCACTCTAATTTCTCAAATTAAATGATGAAATACAAGACTAAATCATGGAATTAAACATAATATGAGTGGAGAATACTTACCCCAATTGCTCCACTGAAAATCTCCTCAAATTTCACCTTCTCTCGAGCTCTCTGATGGTTTTTGTGATATTGGACTTAAACCCTCAATTTTGAACTTAAATATTCTGCCCAGTTATTTCCTTCATCGCGATCGCGGAAATTGCCTCGAGATCGCAAAGCACAAATGATGACGAACCCGAATAAACCTTACGCGATCGCAAAAACACACTCACGATTGCGGATAACAAGCTCACTAAACAACGCGAACGCGACCCACGCTACGCGATCGCGTAGAGAAATTTCCTTCACCTCACGACTGCCCCAAATCCTTCTTCGCGAACGCAACCTCAGTCACGCGTTCGCGATAGCCAACTTGACAGACCCTCGCGATTGCAGACCCCAGTTGGCGATCGCATAAGACAAATTTCCCAGCTGCCCTCAATAGACCTACGCGATCGCGGACCTTCAACCCGATCGCAGAAAACAAAAGTCTGCAACAGAATTGAAGCCAAATCTGCAATTTCTCAAACATTCAATTGGTCCGTTTAACCACACGAAACTCTGGGGCCCTAGGGACCTCTACGAAACATGCCAAAATAACCCATAACATCATTTAAACTTGTTCCAACCTTCGGAACGCTCAAAACTACATCAAAACACCAAATCATCATCGAATTCAAGCCTAAGAATTCCAAAAACTTCCAAATTTCGCTTTCGATCGAAAAGTCTATCAAACCTTGTCCGAAGTACTTGAAATTTTGCACACACGTCATAAATGACACAACGGACCTACTCTAACTTCCGAAATTCCATTCCGACCCCTATATCAAAATCTCCCCTATCAACCAGAAAATGCCAAAATTCCAATTTCGCCAATTCAAACCTAAACCTTCCACGGACCTCCAAAATACATAGATCACGCACCTCAATACCAAATCACCTAACGGAGCTAACCAAATCATAAAAATTCCAATCCGAGATCATATACTAACAAGTGAAAACATGGTCAAACCTTTTTAATTTTAAGCTTCAAACTGAGAACCGTTCTTCCAAATTCATTCTGATTACCCTGAAAACCAAAACAGACAATTTACATAAGTCATAATACATCACACGGGGCTAGTCACGCCCGAGAACTGGCAAGCGAAGTACAAAAGCTCAAAATGACTGGTCGGGTCGTTACAGTCTCTTACCTTTTAACACAACTTCATCAGTATCAAACTTAGTGACAGTTCAAATTTTGGAATTGAATTTTACTTCATTTCCTTTGTCACACATTTGAGAGATGCTGAGAAGATTGTGCTTAAGGCCTACCACATAATACACATCATCTATAGCAGGGGAGACTGACTTACTAACCTTGCCAATACCCATTATCTGGCCTTTTTTCCCATTTCTAAATGACACATTCCCTCCTTGGAAGTCTGTGAGTGAGAGGAAGTTTTTCTTTTCTCCTGTCATATGTCTTGAGCATCCACTGTCTAGATACTAGTCTTGATTGTTCTCTCTCATTTTAGCCTGCACCAAAAATCACAAGTTAGTCTTGGGAACCTAGACAAAATTGGGTCCCTTTTTGTTTGAAAAGGATGAATCAGACATCTTCTTGCCCAAAGGGGAAGAGATTAGAAGCTGTTTTCTTATTAACCTTAATCCACTTAGTTTGGACAAAAAGCTTGGCTTTTGTCGTTTCCTCCTTCTCCATATTTTTTGCAATACCAAAGGTGCTTCTAAACTGAGCATGAATTAAGGGAGGTCACGTATCTCTAAAGTCTCCTACCTTTCCACAATGAGTGCACATTTTGGGTCAAACTTGGGAATGGGTTTTCTATAGCCAATTCCTAATTTGTTAGAGCTGCAGTTTTCATTCAGCCAATTTAGGGCATTTAAAGATCTATTCCATTTGCTTATAGCTTGTTTCGCCAAGGCAAAAAAGTGCTTTTTTCCAAAGTTGAACTATTTGGCCAAAATTTAGAGGGAAAAAAGTACTTTTGAGTAGAAGCAGAAGCAAAAGCAGAAGCAAAAGCAATTTTGGAAAAGCCGAAAAAAGTAGCTTCTCTCCAAAAGCACTTTTTTAAACGCACTTTTGAGAAAAATATACTTAGAACCAGTTTTTAAACGCTTGGCCAAACACTAATTACTGCTCAGAAGTGCTTTTCAAATAAATTAGCCGACCACAAACTGCTTCTCACCAAAAGTACTTATGAGAAAAAGTACTTCTTAAAATTATTTACCGTGAAAATGGTAATAACAATTAAATTTGTTGATGGGACTCTAAAAATACGTGATCTATTTTTATGCTAGTTGTTAAGCAGTTGATGCTAGATATGTGAAGATAAAAGATGAAATGCAAGCTAAAATGGAATCATAATCAAACCAAGGGATTAGCTATTCTGGCCTTGGAATGACCGATGAGGGGCCTCGAGGTTGATGTCTAGGCTCGGGCTCGAGCTATCGGGGATAGTCGGGAAAGGGCTAACAGTTAGGATATAATTAAAGGAGGCTCTGTATGGCCAATGATAAGCAATAAATGAAGAACAAGTATGACATAATAAATATGAGAATTGATACCGGGAGAGAATATGTTAGAGAGAAAAGAAAGAGTTCTAGTATATTTTGTGTAGAATAGTTGGAGCAACAGCCGGAGACCTTACAAAATGGCAAGGATACCCTTTATATAGGAGGGGAATCCAAGCATAGTACAAAATGCATTAATTGTAATATGGAGATGGGACGACTAGATGTGACACCAGGCTATGTTCGCCTTGGGAACTCCCCGTCCCCGGCATCGTCGTCGGGTCATAAATGGACGTCGAGGGAGAGAACTCGACCACGGCCCTACCGCCTCGAGATCCCGAGATGGCTTCCTGAAATGCCTAAATGACGGGGGAATTGGACTCCCCGATTTTACTGCATACAGATAGTCTCCGCGTTTCTTAGAGTGGAAGTGATAAGAAACGACCTTGAATTTCCTCCTCTTTGATATTCTTGCAATCGGCAACGGCCACAAGATGCCAAGATACGACACACACGCTGCTCCTGCAGGTTTCCGCGTTGACTATGGCAGTTGGCTGCCTCTTGGCCTCCCTCAATGCACATACGGTGCTTTTATAAGTACTCCCCCTTTTCTTTTCTGTAACCCATTGCGTGCCCAAATCCCTGAAAAGGTTCGCTCTTCCTTTGCTCTTGTTCTTTCTTAGGAACGCAACTCTTTTTCTTCCCCCAGAATCTTCCAGGGATGGAGAAAACTTCCACCTCTACTTCTTAGGAGGTTGCGGGCTCATCCTCTTCGCTTCTTTCTCAAGGTGAAGTCTCCACACCTCCTCGTGTTGAGGAATGCGTCCCAGGATCTTTTGCGATGACCTCCGATTTTAAGGTTGAGAGACCTTCCTCGAAGCCAGAGCATCGCCAGACCGTGACTTGGTATATCAACTCGGTAACAGACGTCGGGAGAGTGAGGGCTGACTGCCTCTGGGGGGATACCGTGCTTATGGAGATTCCTGCTCGGGAAGAAGATATTACGGCTCATAAAGCCGGCTTTCTGAGTATGTACACCTCTCCGTTTACCTTGGGTCCGGTGGGGCCATCTTCACCCTCGATCGACCCCATGATTCTCGACCTCTGTCGTCGGTATGAAGTAACCCTTGGTCAAATTTATCCTTTGTTCTAGCGCGTTGTTTATATCATCAGGCATTACACAAACATGATAGAGGAGATGCCCTTCACCCTCAACCACCTGATTAGGATGTATAGTCCTCGTCTCCTCCGCGGGGGCCTAATCAAACTCCGCTATCGAGCACCGAGGTCCCTTTTTGCCTACACCGAGGAGCTCGAGAACAAGGGATGGGAAAGCCGATTCGTCCGAGTGAGGACCTATGACCTGATCCCGACGGAAAAGATGTCGTTCCCCGAGAGGTGGAACGCTGGGCATAAGTAACGTGTTGTTGGGTCTTCCTTCGCTTCTCTTTGACAATATTTCCCCAAGAATCTAACTCTATTTCTCTTGCTTTTTTAGCTGTAGCAACCTACCCCGGTGCGGTTTTGGTCCAGGATTGGGTTGACCGCTTATACTCGATTTGCCCATATGCCGAGCGAGTGTGGCGAGATTTATCCCGAGCCCAGTGGGAAGCCAAAGATCATGGTAAGCTCCGAACCTTGTTGCATCCACACCCTTTGATGCAAATCGCTATTAGTAGAGTTCTTCATTCTTGTGTTTAACTTCTGCATTTGTGTAGGTCTGGGGGAAGTCCCTTTGACGAAGGAGGCACCAACAGGTGATGGGAACGCCCTAGTGCCTGGTGAGAAGAAGAGAAGGTAGTGGGGTCTGTCAGTCGGGCCGACGGAGTTCAAAAGGGTTAAGGTGGGAGAATACAAGGTCGACTTGGCAGCTCTGACCCCGGAGACGGTGGGAAACCCTCGAGTTGAAGGCGAGGGGGAAAGTAGCTTCCCAACGGCCCCTGAAGAGTGTATAGACTCAGCCGACTTCAAGCCGTGGGGATGGAGGCTTCTAAACTGGGGCCTGATGCCACTACGGTCCATCTTTGTGGTGGGGAGGCAACGGACGGAGTATCGAGTACTACCCCCGAGTTGGCTGGCGGCCAGGATTCTCCCCGAGTTGAGGTGCCCTTGTTAGGTAGTTCGGAGGGGCCCAACTTTGGGGTCCAGGGTGAACAGGGGATGGAGACTTTGATTGATCCTGCCAGTTCGGTGATCATTATTGATTCTCCTCAGGGAGTGATCCTACCACCTCACGGAGTGCAAGATGCCCCGGGTGAAGAGCCCTCCGATGCAGGGGTACCAGTCAAAAGCGGAGATGCGCTCGAGAGACCGCCAACCACTCTCGAGGGAATTCCCGAGATTGACACTTCATTCGTTTTTTGCGAAATGGGAAGACTTTGCGAGCGGGTAATGTTTGCTAATCCTGTCCGCCGCTCTGGGCTGCTCCGATCTTTGTTTTCTAACTTTCCCTTTTTCGTGGCTTCAGGACAAATCACTTTATAGCCAGGCTTTCACCCAATACCACGATGAGGTAAACCGTCGCGAGCGTGAGAAAGCCTTTCTTACAAAACATGTTATTCATCCCCCATTTGGTATTATCTGAATATTTGTTAGATTCCAGTGCCTTTAACATCTCGGGCCTGATTTTTGTAGTTTGAGAAGGAAAACGCCCTACTGAGAGAGGAGCTCCGGGCCAGAGATGCTTAAATTTTCGAGCTCAGTCGGTATATAAGGGAAATAACTTCCGAGAGAGACACCCTCCAAGGGAAGGTAACCTCAGTCGAGCGTAAGCTCCAGGATGCAAAGGAGGATAGTGACAAGTACAGAGGTCTCCATTCCGAGCTGGTAGCTGCACTATCTAGGATCAAAGACGAAGTCGAGGTGCTTGTATCCTCGTATGGGGAGGAAGCCATTATCGCAAGTGCTCACGTTAAGAGGGCATCTGAGGAGGCTATCCCGAATTTACCTCGAGCTACGGGGCATGATTGGTCGGATTCTCGAAAGCAAGTTGTTTGAGGTGTGCTGGGTGACAGCTCAGACGATGCTAAAAATGATGGTGGATCCTCGGAAAGGGAAGATGCCGCTGAGAAGGGGCCGTTGGGGGACTCGTAGCTGTCTGGGTGAAACCCTCGAGGGAACCATTGAGAATGTAGGCTCGACAATAGATTAGGATCCTGTCGATTTTCCTGTTTGTATATAGTACTTTCATACTGGCATATGAATGAAGTAAACCCTGTGGCTTTGCTTTTTCCACTTCTCTTTTTGTCCAGAATTCAGCCGGGTGATCCTATTTTTAGAGTTGGCAAGAATCCTTAGATTCGCGATACGGCCCTGGGGCCCATTATGTAGGCTCGAGGTTTTTACGGGCCTGGTCGATGCGACCTTTAGTATAAGCTGGCGTCAGAGCACTTATGCTTTTGCTCAACTGTTTTGGGTTTAGTCTCTGAGTCAGGCTTCGACTCGAGCTCATTTTACCCTCAAGCTTCTGTGTTTGCATGGCTGGGCGACAATGACTCTTACGCTTTGCCCTTGGGCATTTGTACTTTAACTATTTTGGGTTCAGTCTCCGAGTCGGGTTTCGACTCGAGCATAATTGACCCTCAAGTTTTGTATTTGCTTGGGCTGGCGGCAACGGCTCTTACTCCTTGGGTTGAAGCGACCTTTTACATGTACGGCCCTAAGGCTCATTAAGCTGGAGACAATGGCTCTTATGCTTTGCCCTTAGGCATGGATAGTCTATTTTGGGTCCGGTCTCCGAATCAGGTTACGAATCGAGCTCATTTTGACCCTCAAGCTTTCAAATTTTAAGCTGGTGACAATGGCTCTTACGCTCTTGGTCGATGCGACCGTTTAGTGTGCGTGGCCCTGAGGCTCATTTGGCTGGCGACAACGGCTCTTACACTTTGCCCTTAGGCATATGTAGGCTTTGTTTTCCTCTTGTTAAGGACTTTTTGAAATGATTTTGCCTGACCCGTCATCGGTTCGGGAAGAAACTCGATTTCAAGTCGTTTGCGGCGATGTTCGAGCACCTCGGATGGTTTGGCTCGTAGGCTGAGTAGCTCGGAGCCTTGTGATTTGGAGCTGATATGGTCGAAGCTCTTTTACCTATCGAGGGTAGCCTATTTAACCAGTTCTTTTTCGAAGTAGATTCGAAGTAGTGGCCTACGATTTTGTAGCGACGGTCGGGCGTCCCCGAGTCGCGTTAATTCGGTTGGTACAATCGTATGACCGTAGTCATTTGTGTTTGGCCAGGGCCAGTTTTGGTCCGCAAGTGTAGTAGTTTGGGCATCTATATCAAGGGTATGCCTTTTTAGGGGTCTTACAAATTTGATATATAGCCTAAACTTCGGGGTCGAGTTTATGCATGTACTAAGGTCTTACAAAATTTTCATGCCGTTGAGGTTTTACAGGTTTTTCATGTCGTTGAGGTCTTACAGGTTTTTCATGTCGTTGAGGTCTTATAGATTTTTCATGCCGTTGAGGTCTTATAGTTTTTTTTCATACCGTTGAGGTCTTATAGTTTTTTTATGCCGTTAAGGTCTTACAGTTTTTTCATGCCGTTGAGGTCTTATAGTTTTCTCATGCCGTTGAGGTCTTACAAGTTTGTGTCGTTGATACTCGGTACGAGTATGATTCATGCCTTGCTTGAGGTCTTACAGTTTGTGTTGTTGATACTCGTTACGAGTTTTACGAGACCGAGTCCGCCCTTTCGGGGTCTTATGACCTCGGTTTTTTTAACAAATGGCGATCGGTGACAGTCTCCGAGTCATCGAGTTTGCTTTGGCTCGGGAGCCATTACTCGTAAGCTCGGAATTGTCTCATTGAGGGCTTACGATTTTGGAGATTCCGACCTTGCATGCAGGTGCTGAGTTATTGATGCCAGTCTCCTAGTACTCGGGGTGCTTTCGGTGGAGGAATCTTTGTGGAGAAAACGTCGAGTTTCCTTTAGAGTATGAGGTGCTTTGGCAAAAGACATTATCTGATTGCTTGGCACAAGTACATGTTGTTTTGTTGCCGTGGATCCGGCTCATACGGGCACGGTTCATTCGATCGTTTGGCCCGGTACATCATTTTCCTATTGGTATCCTGTTTGGCGCTCCTCGCTTCTTCCAAGTGGGTGACCTTTCGAGGGGTGCCCTCCAGTGTTCGGGGTTGATTGCAAAGGAAGCCTTGAACGCTTGTTGTATTCCCCTTAGATAGCATACAGGTGTTGCCTCGTTAAAAACCTTGCCATTAAAATCCTCTTTGGAACAAAACACGGTCGAAGGAAAAGAGTGCAACGCTTGCTCGAGGGTATTTACAGAATTTTAGATCGGATGCTCTAGCAGTAATACCATTTTAGCATCGATATATTTTAGTTGCTCGGAAGCTGTTTGCCCTCCATGGTGCCGAGCTGATAAGATCCCTTGCCGACTACTCCGAGGACACGGTACGGTGCTTCCCAGTTCTGGCCCAGCTTCCCTTCATTAGGGTTTCGGGTGTTGAGAGTGACCTTCCTAAGGACTAAGTCCCCGATCCCGAAGTACCTGAGATTTGTTCTCCTGTTATAATATCTTTCGATTCTCTGCTTATGGGCGACCATCCGGATCAGCGAGGCTTCTCGTTTTTCATCCAGTAGTTCGAGGGTCGTTATCATGGCCTCGTTGTTCGAGCCCTCATTAGTATGCTGGAATCTGGTGCTCGGCTCCCCGACTTCCACTGGTATCAAGGCCTCGGCACCGTATACTAGAGAGAAAGGTGTTTCCCCGGTGCTTGATTTTGAAGTTGTTCGATATGCCTATAGCACCTCGGGTAGTGTTTATCTCCAGTTTCTTTTTTAAGTTCTGAATGATGGTTTTATTTGTGGATTCGGCCTGGCCGTTTGCACATGGATGGTAAGGCGTCGACAGGATTCTCTTGATTTTGTGATCTTCAAGGAACTGTGTTACCTTGCTCCCGATGATCTGCCTCCTGTTATCGCACGTTATTTCGGATGGGATTCTGTATCGGCAGATGATGTGATCCCATATAAAGTTGATGACTTCCTTTTCTCTTATTTTTTCGAAGGCATGCGCTTCCACCCATTTTGAAAAGTAGTCAGTCATAAATAAAATGAATCTAGCTTTACCTGGTGCGGTCGGCAAAGGGCCGACGATGTCCATTCTCCATTTTATGAATGGCCATGGTGATAAAACGGAATGTAGTTGCTCGCCGGGCTGGTGAATCATGGGAGCGAATCTCTGGCATTTGTCGCACTTTCAGACGAATTCTTTGGTGTCTTTTTCCATGCTGTCCCAATAGTAGCCTACTCTGATCACCTTCCAGACTAAGGAGTCGGCGCCAGAATGATTTCCACAAGTACCCTAGTGAATTTATCGGAGTACATATTCTATGTCACCTGGCCCTAGTCATACCGCCAGGGGGGCCATCTAAAGTTCTCCTGTATAGAGTCTCGTTTTCGTTGAGCGAGAACTGGGCTGCTTTGGTTTGCAGGGCCCTCGATTCTTTTCGATCTGCAGTCAACTTCCCGTCCTTTAAATAATCAATATAGTTATTCCTCCAATCCCATGTTAGGCTGGTGGAATTAATCTCTGCGTGACCTTCCTCGACCACTGATTTAAACAATTGGACAATAGCCCCGGGGAGTAGGTCCTCTTCTTCAACAGAAGATCCCAGATTTGCGAGGGCATCACCCTCGCTGTTCTGCTCTATAGGTACATGGACTAAGGTCCATTCTTTGAAGCGACACAGTGCGACTTGGATTTTGTCCAAGTATCTCTGCATCTTGTCTTCTCGAGCTTCGTAGCTCCTATTCACCTGGCTTACTACGATGAGTGAATCGCATTTTGCCTCGACGGTCTCGGCTCCCAAGCTTTTGGCCATTTCTAAACCTGTAATCATAGCCTCGTACTCGGCTTCATTGTTAGTTAATTTTGCAGTTTTTATGGATTGTCTGATAACGCCGCCAACGGGTGGCTTTAGGACTATACCGAGCTCGGATCCTCTTACATTTGTGGCGATGTTTGTGAACAGGGTCCATACCGCGGAAGACGTGACTTATTTTAATAAAATTTCCCTCTCTACCTCGGGTACGAGGGAGGGCGATAAATCGGCCATAAAGTCCGCCAGAATTTGGGACTTGATGGCCGTTCGAGGTTGATACTCGATATCATACCCTCCGAGTTTGATGGCCCATTTAGCCAATCGGCCCGATAGCCCAGCTTTGCGCAGTATGCTCCGGAGGGGGTACATCGATAGAACACAGATATGATGACATTGAAAATAGATCTTCATCTTTTACGAGGCGCTTATTAGCACGAGAGCCAATTTTTCTAGATAGGGATACATGGTTCCGGCGTCCCCCAAGGTCCGGCTTACATAATAAACAGGAAATTGCGTACCTTGCTCCTCTCGAACCAGTACGCCGCTTACCGCTATTTCAGACACGGCCAGGTACAGATATAGTGTTTCACCCTCCTTTGGCGTATGCAGCAAAAGTGGACTAGTCAGATATCGTTTTAGTTCCTCCAAGGCGTGTTGGCATTCCGGAGTCCATTCGAAGTTGTTCTTCCTTTTGAGTAAAGAGAAGAAATGATGGCTCTTGTCTGATGAGCTTGATATGAATCTGCCCAGGGCCGCTATTCGCCCTGTTAGCCGGTGTACGACCCTTACATTGTTTACCACAGTGATTGCTTCGATACCCTTTATTTTGTCAGGATTAATCTCAATCCCCCTGTTTGATACCATGAAGCCCAGGAATTTGCCCGAACCCACTCCGAAGGCGCAATCCTCGGGGTTGAGCTTCATGTTGTAACTACTGAGGATGTCGAAAGTTTCCTGTAAATAAGCCAAATGGTCCTCTGTGCGCAGGTTCTTAACTAGCATATCATCAATATAAACCTCCATTGATTTACCTACTTGATGCTCGAACATTTTATTAACTAGGCGCTGATACGTTACCCCTGCGTTTTTTAGCCCGAAAGTCATTAGGTTGTAGCACTAGGTACCATACTTTGTGATGAACGAGGTTTTTTCCCTGTCCTCGGGGTTCATCTGGATTTGATTATACCCCGAGTAGGCGCCGAGAAAGGTGAGGGTCTCATGGCCGGCCGTAGCATCGATCAGATGATCAATGTTAGGCAATGGGAAGGAATCTTTGGGACACGGTTTATTCAAGTCTTTATAATCTATGCACATTCTTAGCTTGTTTCCCTTTTTAGGCACCACTACCATGTTGGCCAGCCATTCGGGGTACTTTACCTCTCTAATGGATCCTATTTTAAGAAGTTTCGTTACCTCTTCTTTGATGAAGGCATGTTTCTCCTTGGACTGTGGTCTTCTCTTCTGCTTTACGGGTTTAAACTTGGGATCGACGCTCAGCCTGTGGGAGGTTATTTCTGGCAGAATTCCTGTCATATCTAAGTGGGACCAAGAGAAACAGTCGATATTGTTACTAAGAAATTGAACGAACCCTTTGCTGAGTTTGGGGGTTAACCCCGTTCCGAGATATACCTTACGATTCGGGAGGTGATCAATTAAAATGGTCTGCTCCAGCTCTTCAACTGTTGATTTAGTTGTGTCCGATTCTTCGGGGGCGCGAAGGTCCAAGGTGCGAAGAAATCTTCTTCGTTGTCCTCGGGTGTCTGTGTGTTCCTAACTTCGTCTGATAACGGGTGCGTGGGGATCGGCGCCTTATGGTGAACTGCGAACATTTCTTTCGACGCCCGCTGTTCTCTATGTATGGTCATTATGCCGTCCTTCGTGGGAAATTTTATCACCTGGTGTAAGGTTGACAGTACTGCCCTCATGTTGTGTATCCAAGGCCTGCCAAGCAATGCATTGTACCTCATGTCGCCATTGATGACTTGGAACTCGATGTTCTGAATCGCTCTGGACGTGTCGATCAGGAGGGTGATCTCTCCATTTGTTACTTCACCGGTCATGTTGAAGCCGTGGAGGACTCGAGGGATAGAGGTGACTCGATCGAGCAGCCCTAGTTGTCCTACTACCTCTGATCTGATTATGTTGGCCGAGCTGCCTGGATCCACGAGCACACATTTTATCCTGGTATTGTTTAAAAGAAACGAGATCACCAGTGCGTCGTTATGCGGTTCTATCATGGCCTCGAGATCCTCCTCGCTGAACACGAGGGTGCCTTCAGGCACGTGGTTTCGGGTCGATCCCTCTTCTGTGGTGATCGTTCTTGTCCGTTTGAATATGGGTCCTTGGGGGACGTCGGTTCCTCCAATAATCATACGGACGTTGTATCGGAGAGTCTCCCTTTCCACCCGGGTTGAGTTTTGCGATGGTGTACCGACATCTGGAGTAGTCATGTCCTTCTCTTTGTGGTTTTCAAGGTTGTTGTTCTCAGCTCTGTTCACCGAGCCAGACAATTTGTCCTGAAATCGAAGATCTTGGATAAGAAAAAGTGTGAAAGGCAACTTGCATTGTATAATGAAACCAGCAAGAAAATAATCACTATTATTTTTATCCCACGGTGGGCGCCAAACTGTTTACCGTAAAAATGGTAATAACAATTAAATTTGTTGATGGGACTCTAAAAATACGTGATCTATTTTTATGCTAGTTGTTAAGCAGTTGATGCTAGATATGTGAAGATAAAAGATGAAATGCAAGCTAAAATGGAATTATAATCAAACCAAGGGATTAGCTATTCTGGTCTCGGACTGACCGATGAGGGGCCTCGAGGTCGATGTCTGGGCTCGGGCTCAGCTATCGGGGATAATCGGGAAAGGGCTAACAGTTAGGATATAATTAAAGGAGGCTCAGTTTGGCCAATGACAAGCAATAAATGAACAAGTATGAACGTAATAAATATGAGCAATGATACCGAGAGAGAATATGTTAGAGAGAAAAGAAAGAGTTCTAGTATATTTTGTGTAAAATAGTTGGAGCAACAGCCGGAGACTTACAAAATGGCAAGGATCCCCTTTATATAGGGGAATCCTAGCATAGTACAAAATGCATTAATTGTAAAGGTATGGAGATGGGACGGCTAGACGTGACACCAGGCTCTGTCAATGCTATCTGCTCGCCTTGGGAACTCCCCGTCCCCGGCAACGTCGTTAGTCGGGCGTAAATGGACGTCGAGGGAGAGAACTCAACACGGCTCTGCCGCCTCGAGATCCCGAGATCCCGAAACGCCTTAATGGCGGGGGAATTGGACTCCCCGATTTTACCGCATACAAAAATAAGCTGATTTTTGCATCTTGGTCAAACAGGCAATTATTCTTGATAGTTCATAATTAGCCTTTTCTAGATTTTCTTGCAGGACTTTATACCTACATTCAACATCACAAAGATTATCTTTAGCCCTTTTTCAATTATTTTTCAAGCTTATCCTGCAGATCACTCTTTCTTTCCATACCATGTATATCAGGAGACTTCTCATTCTTAGAAGTGAGCTCAAAAACCTGGTTCTTAAGGTCTTTGGCATGTCTCTCTAGATTAGCTTTGTGAGATTCAAGCTATTTGAGATCCACTCTGACACATGAAAGATTGCTTATTAACTGATCATTTCCAGTGCTCATTTTATCCATTTCACTTATCACGGTCACAATTATGGGCATCAATTGTTTTTTTAGACATAACATGAATGTTTTCTTTTAAGTTAGAGATACTTACCTGATTTGTTTCATCTTCAATTTCTGAATCACTCATGGCCATCATTCCGATCACTTCTTTTTTCTGTTTTTGTTTCTTCTATCGCCATCAGTGCCACTTTGATGTTTTCATCTCCAAAGTCAGCTTCCAAGGTCCTCCATATATCATAGGTAGAGATGTAAGAGGACACTTTGTAGATAATATTTTTGGGCAAGCTTCTGTATAGCATGTCATTTGCTTTAGCATTTTTCTAGACTAGCTGACGATCTTCATCATCGTATTCCTCTTCTCTCTTGTTGTACTTGTTACCTTTACCATCCATTTTGGTCGGAAGAATTGGTCCATGATTAACAATTACCCATAGGTCAAAGTCAGTGGCCTGAAGGAATGTTTCCATACGTAGCTTCCATTCATCATAGTGGTGTCCATCAAATAGAGGAGGTCTTCCAATGTGCATTCCAAGCTGTACTGGAGGCTCTGTCGTCGTCGCTTGATGTTCATCAATTTTAGCATAGAGACTTATAGCCTTATCCTCATTTTCTTCCTCTTTATCACTTCCACTGTCCTCATGTGCTTCCAAGAAGGCCTGCTTCATTGCTTTAGTGAATCCGGGTTGACCCAGACTATTATGATTATCCTCTAGCCAGTCTGAATAGTATGGAGTACAGCCAACATGGTATCTGTTTGACTCGATGGTATCCCTTCCCATGATGATTTTGCAGTGCCACATATGCTGAGCTTGACACTTGTAAGGACTATCATCATCCTGAAATTGAGCTCGGAAGTGACTCATCTTGTTGACCCTTGGTATAACCCACTTCCTACCAGCCTATCTCATAACTCGAAGAGGGACGTAAGGGTAGGTTCCTCTCAAACCGATCAGTATCAGAAACGGTGCATCCCTGGATCGGGCGATGAATTCCTCAGTAGGGAACCACTCGAACATCCATTGTACTTGACCTCAGTTAGATTTTCAAACAGCTCTAACCACCCCTTGGCGTCTTCTGGCTGGGTAAACATGTTGGGCATGTAGTTCATTCGCCTTAGATGATGGAAGGCTATATGATCATCCCAATCCCTTCGCTGAATCTCTTGCCGATATTCACCCCTTTGGAAATGCTCCACGAGCCAGAGCTGGAGTAGCAAATTGCAACCCTCGAAGTGTTTGGCTCCTTGTTGACACTTCTCCAAGGCTCGTTATATCTCTGCAATGATCATGGGTACTATGATGAATGGTTGCCCACCGAATTAAGTACTTAATACATATTGGCTTCTATATAAGGCTGAAAAGGGTCAAATTACAATCACCCTACTACAATTGAACTAGAATAAAAGATAGACAATTTGGAACTGGGTTTTTCTTCTATCTGGTTTCAACTAGCTTCAGGAATGCACGCTTGGAATCACACATAAATTGTTTGCAATTGGCCTTGCATTCTCTCAATTCACGTTTTACTCTGCTTATTGCATTACCTGTAAAAGAGAACAACACTACATTATAAGGAATCTGTAATGAATAGAGGAAGCGAATCAGGTCGACGGAGGCTAGCGAGTACCAGTTACAAAACAGAGCCGGAGTTCGGAAAACCCCGGGCCATTCAAAGTCCCGAAGCTAACAGAGAGCCACGTCGAGACACCTCCATCGAGGTCGTCGGCAGCTCGATATTGGGTGATAACACAACTATACGCACGGTTCAGCGGCATCACAATGGTTTAGCGAGACAGACACAGAGGGCTAGCATATGCTGGAGACAGCGTGGCGATTTGATAGCGCTAGAAGGAGATGTAGATATATGTTTAGGTCAGAGTGCGGGAGTCAGTTGGGTGTCATGATAGTTGTCACGTCTCTGTACCCTTGGTAATAATCCTGTTTCGGGTACTCTAAAGGGATCCCTCCTATCTAAAGGGAATCGCCAAACCTCTTGGTAGCCTTGCTTGGGAACCGCATTTGGGTATAGGATCCAACTTGTAGGGACATCACCGTAGTTCAGCACACTTGAGGCAATACGAGTAACGATAGAGATTTGGTGTGGGACATGTACACGGAGGCACACGCTCTTAAGCAGAACTTTGACACAACTCAAAATGGGAAGAAATGGCTTGGATCATGATCACATGGAGTTGTTTACCAAGATCCTGAGCAATTGATCAAGACACTGATGTCTTGAATCAAGAGCATTGATCATTAGAGACACATGGTGATTGTACTACTATATTTTTCTATGTATTTTAACTTCACTTCTGGGCTGTAATAATATTGTAATAAACTCTTGGGGATGGTTAGATGGAAAAGGGTGGGTGATTAGTAGCAAAAGGGTAGATATATCGTATAGGTATTTCAAAGTCTGCATAATGCATATAGATGATGGTCACTGAATTCTGCAATCGTATAAGAAATCATGCTACATAATCTTATCTTGAATTCTGCAAACTGCCTGTACGAAATGCATGGCCTATAAGGTTCTTCTGAAATTCTGCACGCATATGAAATCATGCCTGAGCGTGTTCAGATCTGCATAATGTTATGCATATAGAAATCAATGCTCATGGTTACTTTTGAATTCTTATGCATCCTCTATAATGACTCAGCCAGCATCCGATTAAGCGTTCAATGCATCTAGAATACATGTCTAACAAGATTAGCCACCTAGAATTATGTCTATAAGCATTTGCATTTTTACCATAAAGGCTTAAAATCATTTGACACGTAGAAAGCATGTCTTAGGGCAGATACTTCCATCGAAAATCTGAAGTCGCTTCATTCACGTCCGCAGAAGCTAAAATCCAATAATAACGGGTATCATCAGTTTCCACGAACCTAAATACTTTCGTTAAAGTTTTGCTTTTTTTCTTTTAATAACTAACTTTCCTTTTTTAGCAGCATGTACTCAGTTTATTTTCTTACCTTGTTATTTTTATAGGATTTCCTGAATTCATAGGATACTCATGCCAATAGGATCCTACAACTTAGGCAAGCCTTAGGATAAAAGGTTATTAAACTGGAATTTTGCTTCTATTAACTACAACGGAGTAGCAGACGAGTCGGGGAGGCAGGCCTGACTTCAGGCTTCTCTTATCTGAATTTGAGAGAACTCCGGAAGCTCTGAAGCCGCCTCTACTAACTCTTTGTCTTTCACAAGTTCACGAGTATTAATCAAGACCCTACAACAGTAATGTGCAAGTCATGATCCTCTAGACGGTGCTCTTTGTTTAAACGGATGGTATATCTGAGCCTTTTGTCTGTCACCTGACTTTCACCCCCAATTTTGCATATCATCCGGCTTACTTTCGGGAAATCATGCGTCGTCACCATTAGATTTTTGCTTTGGAATACTACAATACAGCCGATATCATTTCGGCTTTAGGATTAGTGTCCTAATACCTCCGGGAGAAAGCTAGTATTCGCCAGCGTGGGCAGTCACATAGCCAGAGGATCCGGCGCGTTTCTAATACGATTAACTCGGATCGCGGGAAGGTATGATACGATAAGGAGTGACCTGTGTGGCAATAATGCCATGGTGATAGACTGCGCGCCACTTGAGGGGAGGATGATTACCACGCATGGTCGGAGCGACATGTTGGAATAAGTTATTCAGAATAAGAAACGTTCATAGATCCTTTCTTTTAATATTCTTAATTCTTTTAAAGAATTTCAAACTCTTCTTTTAAGAAAATCCAGTTTTCTTTTAGCACAAGACTTTCATTTGTTACACCTTAATTGAAAATCCCCTCTGTTAATTTTGAAGCTTATTTGTTCACAAGGTGTTATTTGCACCTAAGTTAACATAATAGTCCTGGCCCTGAGGAGTCAACGACGTGGAGGAGGGTTACTTAGCAGGTGCCGAACACCGCTTACCCAATGGGGGATAATTTCAAGCCATACCGTCAAATACCAAGGTATAGTTAGCTCACAAAGTCAAGCACCTCTGGTGTCCTAGATGCCCCTACTAATCATAGGTCGCAGCGCTTAACACACACTCTTCAATGTCAAGCTAAAGTCCGCAGAAGGGGAAGTGGAGGATTTCCTCCGCTCCAAATATATAATGCCGAATTTCGCGAGAAAAAGGGGGCGCCGACATCATGGCGACTCTGTGGGAATCTTTGTAGGCGCTTTTACTAATTCAGATATTCCTGGTGACTTTATATTTATCTTATTGGTAGAGCGTTAGATTTTTTTTTTTTTGTAATTTATTCTTTTTTGTTTATAGCATTTAATTCCTTCTTTAACTACAAAAACTGACTTGTCTCTTTGTTTCTTTCGCATTTATTTCTTTCCTTAATCGCTTTCCCTTATTACTGTTTTAATTATGAAGAAATCAAGTTGTAGTAGTACTAGCTTTCAGTAACAATGCAAATGAATGACAACCATGCTTTAATTATTGTATTTAACATGTTTTCAACATCAATATTCCTCGGCCAAACCAATCCCATAGCAAACGCTTATAATGAAGTGTTTGTGGCTCTTCGTCCGTATTATCACCCCACTTACATTCAGTAAAAAGGATTGCGTAAACACACACGCGAGTAAGATGTCGACAGATGCAGACGGTTACGTGCCTTTTCCCCTGGATTGTGCCGCTCAGGGTACCAAGTCTATGACAACCCGAAAAGAAACCTTACTCTGTTTATAATTGTGCAGCTCATTGGTTCAAAACTTAGCCGACGGTCAGTTAGGTTATCCAGCATAGATTGACCTCTTTAAGACTAGCCTTGTCAAGCACTGAGTTTCCCCAAAACACCAAAAGACCACAACCCACGCGACGTCTGATGCAATTATATTTGGAGAACTAAATGTTTATGCACAAATTATTGGATATATTTAATAGATCAGTCCGGTGGGGTAAAGGCCTAACCCTTTTGTCTTGCAGAAACTTGAGGCACGATGGGAGTCCCTAGATTTGGCATCGGTCTACCAAATCACTCCACGGGAGATTGCAAGCCTGGTGGGAGGATCTCATTTCAGTGATCAGACTTTCTCCGAGAATAGTGATCTACCTTTCCTCCTGGAAACCAACCCAACAAACAAGATCATAGAAGGTCGCTACTCTGTTCTGGGATTTGTTGATGGTCTGTGTTTCCGCTTCGAGATATTAAGATGACACCCCTGCTAGAGGAAATGCGAGGATTGGCTGTATATAATGGGACTCCGGGTTGTTAATGCCGGAAAATTGCAAGGTAAAGGTTTCCTCAAAATGATGGGTCCAAAAGAAGAAATCAAGACTTTGACATGTCTTGAAAGATCGTATGTTCCCTTTTGATTATTTTCGTACGAGAGGTTACGGTCACAACAAAATCCTACCAGTAACTTATCCTGACGAGTTCCGCCCTCACATCATTAGGGCATATTCACCGAGTTCTTTGTCATTCAGTTCTTTCTCCTGGGGATGATAGTGTTCAATGAGAAAGGAACGGATCCATACCAGGCTGGCTATGGTGACTAAAACTCTAATGGACGGGAATTGGCTA
>NW_017678149.1:0-1157 GCF_001879085.1 Nicotiana attenuata
AGCAACTAAACCATGAAGGCCTCATGAAGATAATGCTTTGGAACTGCGGTTGAGCTCATAATCAGGAATTCCGCCGGAACCTACAATTTCTACTATCATGGAATACTCCATCCATTCTATGCCTGACAGAAACAAAAATGGAGGATCACACAGATCTCCTCACTGAGTTCAACTACACTGACCTAATCCAAGTGGCAGCACAAGGTCAATCAGGTGGAATAGTCCTTCTATGGGGTGCTCATGAATCGATGGTCAATCTAGTAGCAGTCACAAGCCAGGAGATACATGCTTCTGTCCAAGTAAATAAATCACCTGCATGGCTCTTATCTTTAATATATGCTAGTAATAATTATTCAAATCGCCAAATTTTGTGGAACAATTTACAAACTATTCATGATAATCATAGTTGTGCATGGCTATTATGTAGAGATTTTAACGAGGTCTCTACTTCAAATGTAAATTTTGGAGGAGCACCTTTAATATTAAAAGATCCTCGAACTTAAATAAATGCCTTAATAACATTAAAATGATTGATTTGGGTTTTTCAGGTCCACGATTTACACAGACTAACAGGCCTAAATTCAACTGCTCATAAATCATCCTAAAACAATCATTATGGAACGACTAGACAAATTCTTTGCCAATAATAAATGGCTTGAATTATTTCAAGATTTAACTGAGCGGGGTTTCCTTCACTACTTTCCAGCTTCGAGGAGCCGCCTATCAGTGGTGGCGTGCTTATGAGTTAGACAGCCCGGATGAGGCAGCTTCCCTGACTTGGGCTCAGTTTTCAAATATGTTCACGAGGGAGTATGTTCCCCAGAGTCATAGGGATGCTTGGCGCGTGGAGTTTGAGAATTTGCGCCAGGGTACTATGACTGTCTCAGAGTATGACGTAAGCTACATTGACTTGGCTAGACATGCCCCAGCTTTGGTTTCTACAGTCCGCGAGAAGGTTCGCCGGTTCATTGAGGGGCTTATTCCCAGCATCAGATCTAGCATGGCTCGTGAGTTAGAGACGGATGTGTCTTATCAGCAGGCAGTGAGCATTGCTAGGAGGATTGAGGGTATGCATGCTAGGGACAGGGAGGAGAGGGAGGCCAAGAGGTCTCGAGAGTCGGGCTATTTTTCTGGTGCCCGTGCCCCAGCTGCAGGTC
>NW_017678149.1:4601-19205 GCF_001879085.1 Nicotiana attenuata
ATATTGAGGCGAGTTGGGGAGGTTGCCTATGAGCTTGCCTTACCTCCCAGCCTGGCAGGGGTTCATCCGGTATTTCATGTTTCGATGCTCCGGAGGTATCACGGTGATCCGTCGCACGTGTTGGATTTCAGCTCAGTCCAGTTGGAGAAGGATCTAACCTATGTTGAGGAGCCAGTGGCAATATTGGACAGGCAGGTCAGGAAGCTGAGGTCAAAGAACATTGCGTCCGTGAAGGTTTAGTGGCGGGGTCAGCCGGTCGAGGAGGCGACCTGGAAGACCGAGCAGGATATGCACAGCCGGTACCCTCATCTTTTCACTACTTCAGGTATGTCTTTGTGCTCGTTCGAGGACGAACGAATGTTTAAGTGTGGGAGGATGTAACGACCGGGCCGGTCATTTTTGGAATTTTTGCCCCGATCCCCTATTAACTGCTTCCCCTAAGTTCATTTCTGCTATTTTGGTTTGCCGGGACGTTCGGTGTTAGGTTTTCGGAGAGTTTTGGGACACTTAGTCCCTAAATGAGAGCTTAAGTGTTGGAAAGTTGCCCGTAGTCGGAACAATGTGAAGACGGCCTCGGAACAGAAATCCGATGGTTCCGTTAGCCTCGTTAGGTGATTTCGGGGTTAGGAGCTTGTTCGGAATGTGTTTAGGAGGTCCGTAGCTAATTTAGGCTTTAAATGCCGAAGTTTGAATTTTTGAAGTTTCTGGTCCGATAGTGAGATTTTGATCCGAGGGTCGGAATGGAATTCCGGAAGTTGCATCTTCATGTCATTTGGGATGTGTGTGCAAAATTTCAGGTCATTCGGACGTGTTTTGGTTAGGTTTTTTATCGAAAGCGTGTTTTGTGAGAATTTGAAGTTCTTAGGCTTGAATCATTCATTCATTTGAGTTTCCGGCGTTGTTTTAGGTGGTTTAAGGATTGGTACAAGTTTGAATGAGGTATTAGGTATTGGTTCTTTTGGTTGAGGTCCCGGGGACCTCGGGATGATTTCGGATGATTGACGGAAAGATTTTTGAAGTTGAGAGATTGCAGACTTTGCCGCTTCTGATATTTTCGCATCTGCGGTTTGGGGACCGCAGATGCGGCTAAGGGGATCGCAGAAGCGGATTTGGTGAATTCTTCAGGTACTGCAGATGCGGTTGATCTTCCATAGAAGCGGATCGCATTTGCGAGTGGCTGACCGCAGATGCGGAACCTGTCCTTTTAATGAAAGTCGCAGATACGGGACCGCAGATGCGGTCCCAGGACCTCAAATGCGAAAATAGCTGGCCAGAAATAGTGATTTCGAGGGTTTAGTTTCAAAAGTTAGAAAAAATCAAATTGGGGCTCGAGAGAGGGCGATTTTAAGAGGGATTTGAAGAGGAGATCATTGGGTAACGATTCTTTAACCCTTTCTAGTTATATTTCATCAATCTTTAGTTAATTTCATCATCTAATTTCGGATTTTGAATGGAAAATGGGTAAAAACTTCATAGACCTAACTATTGAGATTTGAGTGGGTTTTTGACCTCCGATTTGAGAGATTTTTATATGGTTAGACTCGTGAGTGTACGAGGGTTCTGAAAATATTAATTTCATCCGAATTCGAGACGTTGGCCTGAAGGGCCTTTTGGTTATTTTACCTAATTTCGCGTCTTAGCTTTGAATTAAATCGTAGAATCAGCTGCTTGAGATGTTACTTACGATATGTAATTGAATTGAATAGATTTTGGCCATTTGGAGTCGGATACTCGTGGCAAAAGTGTGGTTTCGAGTTGATTTTGGAGTCGGTTCGAGGTAAGTGGCTTGTCTAACCTTGTGTGGGGGACCTTCTCCCCTTAGGATATGATACTTGGTAATTGAATGCCTTGTACGTGAGGTGACGAGCACGTACTTGGGCTAATTGTTGAAAAGTCCGGTTTTACTTTAAGTACTTAAAACTGAGTTCCTTCCTTACTTGTTTTATTCTATATGCAAAATATATCCTGTGTTAGTTTAGAAGAGCATG
Source organism: Nicotiana attenuata (assembly GCF_001879085.1). Taxonomy (NCBI): domain Eukaryota; kingdom Viridiplantae; phylum Streptophyta; class Magnoliopsida; order Solanales; family Solanaceae; genus Nicotiana; species Nicotiana attenuata. The sequence goes on from NW_017678149.1 coordinate 6,590, forward strand.
ACTAGTTGAATTAATTGCCTATTTGCTTAAACTGCCTTAATTGCATTATGTGAAGCATGTTAGGCTAGAATTTACTGTTTACTCATTACGGACTTAGTTTTTATTTTGATGTCCTTGAGCGGTTTTTGTGTGTTTTAAATTGGAACTATGGGACGGCATCCCGGGAGATCCCCTATGCGTAATTATGGTCTGGATTGAGGTGCGAGATACCAAGAGATCCCTGGCACGTGTATTGAGGATACCCAGAGATCCTCGGGATACCAAGAGATCCCTGGCATATGTATTGAGGATACCAAGAGATCCTCGGGATACCATGAGATCCCTGGCATATGTATTGAGGATACCAAGAGATCCTCGGGATACCAAGAAATCTCTAGAGCGTATATTGAGGATACCAAGAGATCCTGATTATTTATCTTGCTGTGAGGGGGTATTTCCTTGTAGTTGCTTTTATCTCTGTTTCCGTTATTGCACTATTATTATACTGTGTAGATCCTTATTGTCGATTCTCAGTTTTACTGCTTATTGTCCTGTCATTCATTATGTATATATATATTTATCTCAGTAGGGCCCTGACCTTCCTCGTCACTACCCAACCGAGGTTAGGCTTGACACTTAGTGAGTACCGCTGTGGTGTACTCATGCCCCTTCTGCGCATGTTTTTCATGTGCAGATCCAGGTACATCCACCCAGGCGTATCACCCTCGAGGCAGAGAGAGCTAGCAGAGACTTCGAGGTACATCTGCCGCGTCCGCAGACCAAGGAGTCTATCTCATTCTAGCTTTAGCAGTTAGCTTTCCTTCTTGCTGTTGTTTTAGACATTCTGGAGTTAGAGCGGTATACTATTTTCTGTTAGCTTGTGTTTCCGTGAGTTTTCGGGTTTTGGGATGATATTCTAGATTTCCGTGTTATGGAATTGTATATGCCAAGTGGCATCTATACACCGTATTTTCTTTTAACTGTTCAAAGTTGAATTATTATTTTCCGCAAGTTATTTTGTTTTCCGCATTTTAGGCTTACCTAGTTGTAGAGACTAGGAGCCATAACGACATGTTCATGACGGGTGAACTGGGCACCGAGTGCCGTGTTACGTCCAGGCCCAGGTTCGGGGCGTGACCAATCGTGTTCATCAAGTCATGTTTGGGTAACAATATCAGGAAATTGAGGGTGTTGAAGCCACGTGGTTTCAAATTTGAAGTTAGACGGAGGCTTTGGGTAGGGTTTGGTTAAATTTAGGAGTAGTGGACAATGGTCAGAGTGAGTGCGTGGTAGGAATTCAAACACCTAATAGTTCTTCTATCATCCAGTAGGCCTTCCTCATCACCTCCAACTCACATAGATGCACCTTGCAACACCAACATACTCACCATGTAGCTAACCAGTTGTCACTCCCACTAATAGGAGCAATGCCGAACATATAAGTTCGAAACACTTGCTCACACAATCAGCACCTCGGTGCTCAAGCCATAGGAAAAGATCCGGCCTCAAGTCCTCTAGACTGGCCCAACATAAACTCATAGAGATTACATCTCGCCCCCTCGATCGGGGAATCACAAGCCATCAAGGCACATCTGATACTGAGCGCTCATGCGCGCGTACAAACACGTGGAAGGAATTTCAAGAGTTTCTTTTCAAGCTGAATCAAGGACGCACGATAAGAATTCAAGAATGTGAAGTTTTCCTAAAGGTTCTGTAGCCTCTCGAGGATAAATACAGACGTCTCCGTACCGATCCACGAGACTCTACTAAATCGGCTCATGACTCGCGAGACCAAGTAACCTAGGCTCTGATACCAACTTGTCACGACCCCAACCCCGATCGTGATGGCGCCTAACACTCTGCTAGGCATGCCCGACCAATTCAACAACCTTAACCCTTTTTATACAGTTCATGATTCAATTAACACAAATAATTACTAAGTCATAATACTGAAACTCTGAAATATAATTAAAACATGCGGAAAACCCAAGTAGAAATACTACTACACAACCCGAAGAATCCGATGTCACAAGTCTGAGCCTCTAATACATGGGTGTCAACCTACTACATATTGCTCTAAAGAAATGCGGAAATAAAGCAAATAGGTTAGATGGGAAGATCAGGACTGCGGACGTCATGCAGCTACCTTGATGCTCCCAGATATGATGCTCGGCAGAGAAATCCTCACTCAGCCTCAGTTGGTGCACATAGATCTGCACACAAGGTGAGGGGAGTAATGTGAGTACTTCCAACCCAGAGAGTAATAAACATAAATAAGAGTTGAGAGTAAGAAATCCTGGATAGGCACAAGGTAAGCTATAATTACAGCAGTTTAATCCAGATAATGTCAACTCAATAAACCAATGAAAACAATGATGCTGCAATAGATAAGTAAATGAATGACAATCAATTAAGACATGCAACAAATAGTACAGTACTCTCTAGTTACCGCTGCGGCGTGCAACCCGCTCCATTTATTTATCGTCGACGGCGCTCACTGGGGGTGTGCAGACTCCTGGAGGGGCCCCTTACGGCCCAAGCACAATATCAAGCCATCTCGTGGCATCCATTAGGCCCTAAGCCTCATATCAATATCAATATAATACTGCTGCGGCGCGCAGCCTGATCCCATACTCGGTCTAGAATCATATAAGCCCCTCGGGCACAATAATATAGAAATATTCAGCCCAAACTTCACTAGAAATATTATTAAGTTCCAAGTTTAGAGAAAAAGTGGCTGAGTTTGCAAAACAGTACTAAATACTAGGACTGAGTTCAATTGTCTGAAAATATGGTAAGAAACCAGTAAAAATAATCCCTAAAAGATTCAATCAGTTGGCACGAGGCCAAATAATGACAATTAATCCATTTTTATAAGGATCTCACTAAGCTTCAATCAATTAGGTAGTAATTTTATTAAGCGGGACGGACCAAGTCACGATCCCCGACGGTGCTCTACCCCACGCCCATTATCCGGCGTGCAAGTCACCTCAACATAGCACTACAATGTGCAAATTCGGGGTTTCAAACCCTCAACACAACATTTACATCTATTACTAACCTCAAGCCGGCCAAAATCCTAGCTCGCTATGCCCTTGCCTCTCAAATTGACCTCCTCGCGAGTCGAATCTGACCAAAACCACAACGAATACGTTACATTATGCTATAGCATCAATACCCAATCGAAAATAAACGAAAAACATCAATAATCCCGAAATTGACAAAACCCGAGCCCCGGGCCCACTTCTCGAAACTCAGAAATTTTTACAGAAAAGTGTTCTTCATCTTCTCCCGATTCCATACATATAAAGAACACCAAAATCGGAGTCCGTTTGACCCCTTAAATCGACCCCTAAAGGTCTCATAATCTCATGCCCCAAAATCCTATTTTTCTACTGTTTTTCATGAATTAAAGGCTGGAATTATGGTCTATAATCACCCATAAACGAGTTTTAATAATCAAATAACTTACCTCTGTGATACCCACTGATTTTCTCTCTTAAAAATCGCCTCAGAAGCTTCTTCCCGTTCAAAAATTGGAAGAAAACTCGACCTGCTCATTATAGGTATGCTGTTCATGCGTTTTACTGCTCCCAATCGATTCCTTGTGAAATTCTAATGAATTTAGGCTTTTGAATCACTCAATTTGACCTTATAATGAAGGAGATATGTAGGCTTTAAGATTTGCAAATAGTGCAGGTTTTTAATACGCCGTCAGGGGCAATTTCGTCATTAACCTAAAAATCTGGGCAACCTTGGTAAAATGGCTATAAAATCCTCATATTGAACAACATCACTCCTAACGTATATGGGGGATCAATACAGAGGTTTTAAAGGTAGGATTAGGGATAACGAAACCTTGGGTGCGATCCGAGTGAGCCGTACTTAATGCCAGCTAGCGTAATTCGGGAGAACATGTCTAGTAAATTGTGGTAATTACTCGAGAGAGAGTGACGACAGTCAGAGCGATCATGATCGGTAGAGAATACATAGGCGAATTTATAGAAAACGTAGCGGGAAGGATTCTGACAATAGGGGAAATCATAACTCTAGACCTCCTTAATCTTGTATCTAACTCTTAGTATCTTTAGTTGTTAATTTATTATTTTAATTTGTTAGTTAATTAGTTAAGCACAAGATTCTTAATATATATAATTTAGGAATTGTTCAAGCTTGTCTTCTTGGTGATATTGAACAACTGTAGCTAAGCCTTAGTTCTCTGTGGCATTCGACTCCGGACTTGTAAACCGGATTATATTTGCAACGACCGCTTAGTCCTTTTATAAGGCATAGTTGAGCGTGATCACATCCATACTGATAATTAGCCCTGGAGTCTTTTGATCTGTGCACCACAACCTATAACCTTTCACTCCAGTTGCATACCCTAGAAATATGCACTTTTTTGCCCTCGGCTAAAGTTTTCCATCCCTCACATGAGCATAAGCAGGACAACCAAATATCCTTAAATTTGAATAATCATCAGGCGAACCGGACCATACCTCAAAAGGAGTTTTGAACTCAATAGCTGTGGATGGAGATCTGTTGACCAAATAACAAGCTGTATTGATTGCTTCAGCCCAAAAATCTTTGCTAACACATGAGTGTGAAAGCATGCTTCGTGCCCTATCACAAAGTGTTCTATTCATACGTTCTGCAACACCATTTTGTTGTGGTGTTCCGACACAAGTACGGTGTCTCACTATGCCCTCTCTACTGCAGAAATAATCGAACTCAGAATTGCAATTTCTAACCCATTATCAGTTTGAAGACGCGTAACTTCTCTTTCTGTCTGCCTCTCAACCATCGTCTTCCATTTAACAAATAATCCCTCATCTTTTGTTTTTAGAAAATACACCCACACCATCCTTGAGTAATCATCAATCAAAGTCATAAAATACCTGGCACCACTCTTGGAGGGAACTCTGTTTGGACCCCACAAGTCAGAGGTATATAATCTAACTTGTCTCTGGTCTTGTGTTCGGCCTTCTTGCTGAACTTTACCCTTGTCTGTTTACCAAACACACAATGCTCACAAAAGTTCAAAACTTGATTTTTGTACCCATTCAGCAAATTCTGCTTACTCAACAAAGACAATCCATTATCACTCATATGGCCAAGTCGCAAGTGCCACAACTGAGACTGATTCAGATCACTTTTCCAAGAAGCTACAGCAGCTTCCCCTTCAACTACACTGGCTTGAAGATGATACAATTAGAATGTAGTTTACCCTTCATGAGTACCATGGAGCCTTTACACACTTTAAGTATTCCATTCTCGGAGTGAAATTTATACCCTTGATCATCCAAAGTCGAAAGAGAAATCAAACTTCTCTTTATCCGAGGAACATGCCAACACTCAATGTTTCTGATAATTCCGTCGAACATTCTCAGTTTGATGTTACTAACCCCCTCTACTGGTAATGGATTATCATCTCCCATATAGACAGTCCCACTCATTTTCGTGTAAGTTGTATACCAATTCTTATGTGGAAAGTAGCACCAGAATCAAGAATCCAAGAATTCTGCCCATGACTAGAACTCATAGCACATACTTCCCCTACATAGTCACTATCATCAGAATTAATGCCAGTGTTAACAATACTTGCCGAATCATCTATTTTCTGCTTCCCTCTTTTCTCCTTCAGTTTAGGACAATCTCTCTTGTAGTGACCTTGCTTCCCGCACTCATAACAATGTTGCTTCCTTTCTCTAGACTTTGATCTGGCGGTTGACTTTTTCTTGTTAAAGTCCTTTTGTTGTGTTCTTCCTCTAATCACAAAACCCTCACCCTCAATTCTGCTGTCTGCAAAGCTCTTTTTCAACTCTTTAGATTTTAGTGCATTACTAACATCTTCCAATGAATGTTGTCTTTCCTATATAGCAGCGTATCGGCAAAAGTATCATAAGACGGTGGTAAAGAACATAGCACATTCATGGCCTGATCCTCACTCTCAATTTTGATATCCACATTCTTCAGGTCCATTATAATTGAATTAAACTCATCAATGTGAGTTTTAACAGGTGTACCTTCATTCATACGGAGATTGTATAATCTCTTTTCTAGGTAGAAGCGGTTTGTTAGCGATTGCTTAGAATACAGATCTTCCAGCTTCTTCTATGCCGTTGCTGCAGAAGTTTCTTCAGCAATTTCCTGAAGAACGCCATCTGTAACGCTCATGAAGATCGCACTCAAAGCCCTCTCCTTCAGGTCTACCTTCTCTGTCTCTTTCATCTCTTTAGGAAAATCCTCATCAATTGCCTTCCATAACCCTTGTAACACCAGAGACGATTTCATCCTAATCAATAGACTGAAACTAGAACCCCCGTCAAATTTCTCTACTTCGTACTTTGTTGAAGATGATGAAGACATCTTAACCCTAGATTATATGTAGAAACCAAACCTTGCTCTGATACCAATTGTTGCGGAATATCGTGGGTTAACTAGCACACAATCACACACAAAGCAAATAGAGAAGAAGAATCAACACAAGGATTTAACGAGGTTCGACTAAGCCTAATCCTCAGGGCAAAAGAAGAGAGAGCTTTCCACTATGAATGAGAAGAAAAACACAGTACAATACCTAGGATCCCCAACTACAACCCCTATGTATAGATCCCAAAAGGTCCCAAACATATAAGAGAAAGGTTTCCCAATTCGATAAGGACTATAGGTTTTCCTTTCCCAAATCTATCAGGACAATGGGTTTTCCTAAACCTATAGGAATTATGGGTTTCCTAAAAATACAAGGAAATAATTCAAGCCACAAATAAAAATGAATTTGTTCGATTAAATTGGTGCAGTTGATTTATCCATATTGAGATTATGTGTCTGACAGGTGACATCACTTCATGGTTTCAGTTTTGGATTTTAAGTAGGATTTCTATACATATCTATGATGATGGAGGAATCATTTCCATTCTGTACATAGAAGTGTTCAAACATTTCAGGGAAAGAAAAGGAAACGTATGCCACATAAGCAGAAGCAAAAAGATTTAGATGCACAAAGTCACGTGTTTGAGCTTTGATGTGAAATGCTCACCATGCTTTGCAAACGATCCTTCAAAATAACGACAGCAAATTTCTCCAATAAATCTGAACAACAGGAAGGCAGCCTCTCTTTGCATAATTCTCCGAATATAGTTTTACTGCTCATGAATCAGCTATAATAATGGCCACAGCAAATTGAACACACAAAGTCAAAAGTGCTATACCATTATCAACTACTAATAACAGAAACAGAGCAAAATATTGTTACCAAAATAAATATTGTATTGTAGAAGGTGGATTTCATTGCTTATATTGAGAAGCATGAGTTCTGTTTTGATGCTGTTCTATATGAGCATGTTATAAATGATCAGGTATCTTTTCATCACATACATAGAAGATTTAGTTACAAAGACTGAGGCTTTATACAAAGGTTGCATGAAAATTTTTTATAATTGATTTCGTCTACCATTACTTTTTTCTCAGTACAAGATTTAGTTACAATGACTGTTTTTTATACAAAGGTTTTGCAGAAAGTTTTCATAATTGATTCCGACAACCTTTTTTTTTCCTTCTCAATACAAGATGATTCACCACCTATTGTTTTGCAACTTAATCATATATCCATCGCTTTGCAGCTTTGCAGGTTTATAGGGCAACTATAGAACTAATTATCCCAACCATCTTTCAGTGCACAAAAGCTACATAATTTGCTTATGGCGAGACAGGTCTGCTGCATTTCTTCACATGCTTGATTCACTTGATTCACTTTTTTTCAGAAGCTGCTTACTATTATCTTGCATTTTCTACTTCAGGATATGAGGTGGCAGTCAAATGAAATTAGGGAGGCAATAGTAATACCTATTATTGTGCCACAACTAGACGCCAGTGTGAAGTTGATCTATTCATGTATTTTTGGATTGAAACCTTTAATGGGAATGTAAGAATACTCTTTTCTTGATTATCTATATTGATTTTCTTTTGGATTTGAGACAAAAAGAATGCTCTTGGTAATCTTACGGTTTCAATTAGTTTAGTCTTCATACATTGCATCTTTTAGAAATACACTGCATGTAAAATAGCTAATTGTTGGCCCACCTAAGTTTCAAATCTTTTTTTCTAAATCAGAAAACTAATTTTTGCTCACTTTTATTGTTTTCCACTTGGTAAGTAGATGTCTAATTCATAAAGGGAGAGTTTCTGCATTGATTGACAAAGAGATGGAATGTGCAATGTCTAATGAGCATAATTTGACTATCCTCCTCCCTTTTATGTTATGTCGTTTACTCTTTTAAAATTGACAAGACTCGGTTATTAGCCCATGGCGTATGATGACACTGTTATAAAGTGTAAGAAAGGGAGGCAAACACTAATTTGGAGCTAAGCACATATAAAACAGAATTTCGTTTCAAGGCTGATAATGGAGGTAGCAAATTAAGGCTTTCACACACATTTGGACTCCTTTATGATTGTTGGTCCTTTTTCAATTATGTACTTATTGTGTTTAAAAGCATAGTTCTTTCATTCCCCTACGGCGGCCATAGTTAATCTAACGAACTATAGAGTAGCCCCGGTATTTAGTTGATGATTGGCATGGCATCACGTGCCAAATTAAAACTATGAACTCTAGCATCCCTAATAAGGTTTGACTGAATAAAGTGGAGTCATGGTAATTATGTAACATGCTTTTCATTTAGATTTTTTGTACTCATCGACTTATGAAATATCTATGGAACATTGGTAATTTATAGTTTAATCAATAAGCAAGATTTTTTAGTTACATATATTTTATGCAGAAATTTCTTTCTATCATAATGGGAAGTAAACTGCCTCATGGCTCTCAAATACTGACTAATCCACCTCTTCCTTTTAATGGAGTGCCAATATCATTCTCATTTTAAAGGTATACTCTTTGCTAAATTTTGTTGCACCTTTTTTAATTTTTGTCGAGTCGTAAATGTAGCATTCACCGATGAGTAAAATAAAATTTAACTTTCATAGTCTGTTAAATGTTTGAATAGGTTTGAGTTTTTACAAAGTAATTTAAAATTTATTTGGACCATTGATTGAAAATTGTCAATTTTTTGTGTTAACTTAAATTGTTCTTGCAAAAATATTATAGCACTTTTAATCAGCTCTGAAGGTATTAACTTTTAACTTTTAAGTGCCTAAGTGGTTATCAGACATCTCCTTTGCTAAATTATAAAAACCATTGTAATATCTAAGTTTCATCACTTCTGTTTTATTATAAGATCATGATGAAATGTTTAATTGGAAATGGAAGCCATAAATTCTTAGTGATGATCATTTTCAATAAGTTATTGACATATAATACATGATGATGTGCCTGCTGAAAAGGTACCTAAATAAGCTTGATATATATTGGAACTACAACGAATTAATGTCGACAATTCATTATTTTGGTTTCTTATGTGGCTGATGGCATATTTTCAGGTACAAGCAACCATGCATTTTGATGCAAGTCCACTATTTGTGCCTTCATAAAATCAATTGGGTGCTATCATAACACCACAACATCCGGAATGTCGTTTGCAAGCTGCAAGTGTTAAACTAAGTGCAAATTCTACTATGTTGCTCATGATAACCATGCAAACAGGTATTTTTGTTTCTTGGTGAGTACCGCTGGATGTTGAAATATATGAATACATTAGTCCATGTTTTTGGGGATTCTGATAGCATATGACTAAAATTTATTTGAAAAACAGTCACAACCTATAAAGTACTTGACTGGAATGATGATAAATATGGTTCTTCCCACCCTTCCTCTCCTCTTAACAAAGTCCATATGCGGTCTAGATTATGACTTCCTGTGAAAAATAACTTTTCCTTGAATTTTCATGTGGTAAGACCTTGTGTTACAGAACATATTACTTTGAATATTTTACAGGATAAATGAGTAAGTCACTTATGTGCAGGAAAGCAATACCTTATATGAATACAACTCTAGCAAGTTCATTGGTTACCTTTTTGTATTTCTGATTCTATTCCCCAACACTCTTCACCCAATAAACCCCCCAAAAGGGGGGAATTCTGTCATTGTACCTTGCTAAAAATTATTAGCCTCCTTTATTTACTTTACTTGAGCAATTTAATGGGTCTTACTGTTATTGAAGAAAAAATAGATTTTACTATTTATCCCTACCATTCTTTGTTGGATAATTTTGTTTCTTAAGTATCAAGCTGAGGTCATTCCATACAGATATTCACTTTTTAAGCTAAACCATTACAAGAACCTTCTCTGCCATTAACAATGAACTGTGACATGGATACTGTTCTTTTATCCTTTGTCGATATCATAACAAAACAAACAATATTGATAAACTTCTCTCTAATGAATAGAGAGAAACAATCCTTCCGCCAATAACACCACCCTCAATACCCAATCACAACCTCCACTTCATGAAGGAAACCTTGGAAGTTGAACTCTCAGATCAAGAAATTGATCCACTGAGTCGTAGCATAGACAAGCCTAAAGACGAGATGACACACTCATCCAACGACCCCTCTGCCAAGGTAAGCTTTCGAGACACTCTCTCCCCACCTCCTCCACCAATCGACCCCAACCTAGAAACTAATTTCCTTAAAAAATTAACCCTAGATGATGAGAACACTAATCCATCTCATCACCCTTTCTTTATCCCTATCTCCTCAAATGATAAACTTCGACTCTACCATCCTTGGTATCAAGCCATTATCATCAAACTCCTAGGGAAAAATATATCATATACAAACCTTAAAGTTAGATTAAACTCCCTTTGGCAACTCAATGAAACACTTCGCTTAATAGACTTAGGATATGATTGTTATCTTATCAAATTCCAACACACTGAAAACTTTAATAAGATACTTCACCATGGACCTTGGTTCATAGGATCCTAATACCTCACAATCTGACAATGGGAACCTAAATTCAATCCAGCCTTGGCACACGAACTACACCACTGTATGGATTCGCCTACAGTAACTACCCACTGAATACTATGATATGCAAATTCTCCAGAAAAAAGCAGAATTTATTGACACGCTCATCAAAATTGACACATGCGCAGTACACACATTCAGAGGCCGTTACGCTAGACTTTGTATATTAGCCCACTAGGGAAATCTCTCCCATCTAAAATCCTCCTAGGCACACACACTCAACTAATTTTTTACGAAGATTCAACAATGATTTGCACAAAATATGGCTGCTTAGGACATAACCTCCACAATTGCCCAATTTTTTCAACTGCTTCTACTTCGAATCAAACACAAGGTAACCCATCCACACCCTCTTGTGATGAAGATCAATCTAGTCCATGGAAAACAGTTCCATATCCAAAAAACAATAAAATTGTAAAAAATAATCCAGAAAAATCCACCCAAGCCACTTCCATGAACCAAAACCACTCACACCCCCCAATACCACTACTCCAAACCTTAAGGTCCCACCTACCCCCCACAAGGCCACAAATACAGCCAATGACATTCCCCTTCATAATCAATTTGACTTCCCAAAGCCAGACCCTACACCGGACCCACCCCCTATTATAACCAAAACCTTGCATGCCAACCCTATACCACCTACAACTCACTCAATTAACCCTACCTCAACCTCTTTCACACCACCATCATGACCCTTCCAAATATCAAAGCACACGCCCACTGTAGACCCCTACGAAAATCATCATCACAATCGCTCACCTCCCTTGCACCCATTAATTCGTAAAACAATGTCCAAACGACTCCCACAAAAACACAATACCAACAAGAAACCACCTAACCTAGCCATCCGTCATGACACTACCATGCCTGAATTCCCTACTACAACTGTTACACAATGCAAAGCATAACCAAATGCCAATTCTCCACCGCCCCCACTTCCACCAATCCATATAAACCAAAATCTTGCTACTACACCCAAATCATTAGCTCCCCTAACCATACCACAACAATATCCTACCACCCCCAACTCTTCTTTACACTATTCTGTACTATTATCACCTAAAGAAAGGTATTCAACAGGAACTAGTTTCAATAGCCATGCAACTCCATCTCACCACGCCACGCTACCTCCTGAAAAACATCATGACCTCCTAACCAATGATAATGGCCTAGATCATCGACCAATCACTGATACACCCTTTAATCATATCCCAAAAGCCTCTTCAAATAACACTTCAATGCACACTATTTCCACACTAGTACAAACCACAATACAACATACTCAATCTTCCACAGACACCAAGAATGTATCACTCACACAATCACATGAATCACCACCACCACCACAGGCACAGATGCTACATCAACAATATTCATATCAACCACTACCATCACCTCCCTCATGTCCTCCAGTGGGCAGTAATGCAACCAAACCACCCAACCATGCAACAACCCCCCGCTGTCCCACCACAACCAATCCTGCCCATGCACCAACAACCACATCTAGACCTCCAACTATAACAAAACCATGTCGCATTACTACCGGAAACCTTGAAGGAAATGGCATTCTCACTTCAAGAGGGGATCCAAAATCAAGCACAACAAGACCAAGTTTTGAATCTGGTTCATCAACAAGACATCACCATCTTGCAGATGCAGAAAATTATCACTCAATATTAACAATGGCAAGCTCAAGTACTTCACCATC
>NW_017678149.1:20756-23970 GCF_001879085.1 Nicotiana attenuata
TTCATTGAGGGGCTTATTCCCAGCATCAGATCTAGCATGGCTCGTGAGTTAGAGACGGATGTGTCTTATCAGCAGGCAGTGAGCATTGCTAGGAGGATTGAGGGTATGCATGCTAGGGACAGGGAGGAGAGGGAGGCCAAGAGGTCTCGAGAGTCGGGCTATTTTTCTGGTGCCCGTGCCCCAGCTGCAGGTCATCATGGTAGGGGTCATATGGGTCGCCCCGTTCATTCAGCCCTTCCAGCAGCCAGTGATATTCCAGCTCCACCTAGACCCTATGAGCCTTATTATGCACCTCCAGTCTCTAGTGCACCTCCTGCACGGGGTGCTTCCGGTGGTCAGTCCAGCAGCCCTGGCCCGCGCCAGTCACAGCCGCGACGTCCTCCTAGAGCTTGTTTTGAATGTGGTGATACACGCCATGTGGTGAGGGATTGCCCCAGACTTGGGAGGGCTGCACCCCCACAGACTCCCCAGCCACAGCAGGCCCCGCAGAGCTCTCAGGCTATGGTTCCAGCACCGGTTGCTAGTCCACCGGCCCAGCCAGCCAGAGGTGGAGGTCGGGGAGGTAGAGATCGCCCTCGAGGGGGAGGCCAGGCCAGATATTATGCCCTTCCAGGCCGTACTGAGGCTGCCGCCTCCGATTCTGTCATCACAGGTACTATCTTGGTTTGTCACAGAGATGCATCGGTTCTATTCGATCCAGGCTCCACTTACTCTTATGTGTCTTCTTATTTTGCTCCGTATTTGGGGGTACCTCGGGATTCTTTGAGTTCCCCAGTTTATGTTTCTACTTCTGTGGGAGATTCTCTTGTTGTGGACTGCGTTTACCGGTCATGTTTGGTTATTCTTGGTGGTTTTGAGACCAGAGCCGACTTATTATTGCTCAGTATGGTCGATTTTGATATTATTTTGGGCATGGACTGGTTATCGCCCCATTATGCTATCCCTCCGTACCGTATGGCTCCTCCTGAGTTAAAGGAGTTGAAGGAGCAATTGCAAGAATTACTTGATAAGGGTTTTATTCGGCCCAGTGTATTGCCTTGGGGTGCTCATGTGTTATTTGTGAAGAAGAAGGATGGTTCTATGTGTATTTGTATTGATTACCGCCAGTTGAACAAGGTTACAGTGAAGAACCGTTATCCTTTGCCTCGTATTGATGATCTGTTTGACCAGCTTCAGGGCGCACGAGTGTTTTCTAAGATTGATTTGCGCTCAGGTTACCACCAATTGAAGATTCGGGAGCCAGATATCCCGAAGACTGCCTTCAGGACTCGGTATGGTCATTACGAGTTCCTTGTTATGTCATTTGGGCTGACCAATGCCCCAGCAGTCTTCATGCATCTGATGCACAGTATATTCCGGCCATATCTTAACTCTTTCGTCATTGTCTTTATTGATGATATTCTGGTGTATTCCCGGAGTCGGGAAGATCATGAGCAGCACCTGAGGACAGTACTTCAAACCCTGATGGAAAAGAGGTTATATGCAAAGTTCTCAAAATGTGAGTTTTGGTTGGATTCCGTGGCATTCTTGGGGCACGTGGTGTCGAGTGATGGCATTCGGGTTGATCCGAAGAAGGTAGAGGTAGTGCAGAGTTGGCCCAGGCCATCTTCAGCTACAGAGATTCGCAGTTTCCTTGGCTTGGCGGGCTACTACCGTCATTTTGTAGAGGGGTTTTCATCGATTGCAGCCCCTATGACTAGATTGACCCAGAAGGGTGCTCCAATTCAGTGGACGGAGGAGTGTGAGGCGAGCTTTCGGAAGCTCAAGACAGCTTTGACTACAGCCCCAGTTTTGATTGCCTACCGGTTCGGGGTCTTATACTGTCTATTGTGATGCCTCGAGAGTTGGCCTTGGAGCTGTATTGATGCAGGACGGTAGGGTGATTGCCTACGCGTCCAGACAGTTGAAGATACATGAGAAGAATTATCCTATCCATGATCTTAAGTTAGCTACCATTGTTCATGCCTTGAAGATTTGGCATCATTACTTGTACGGTGTGCCTTGTGAGATATATACTGATCACCGTAGTTTGCAGCATCTGTTCAAGCAGAAGGATCTTAATTTGCGTCAGAGAAGATGGCTAGAGTTGCTAAAGGATTATGACATCACTATCTTGTATCACCCGGGTAAGGCCAATGTGGTGGCCGATGCTTTGAGCCGCCGGGCAGAGAGTTTGGGGAGTTTTGCTTACTTACCAGCAGTAGAGAGGCCTATGGCGATGGATGTTCAGGCCCTAGCCAACCAGTTTGTGAGATTGGATCTTTCGGAGCCTACCCGGGTTCTAGCTTGTGTGGTCTCTCGGTCTTCCTTGTTTGATCATTTCAGGGAGCGGCAGTATGATGACCCTTATTTGCTTGTCCTCAAGGAAAAGGTGTTGCATGGCGATGCTCGAGATGTGACCATTGGTGATGATGGAGTATTGGGGATGCAGGGTCGAGTTTGTGTACCCAATGTCGATGGGCTTCGGGAGCTGGTTCTAGAGGAGGCCCACAGTTCGTGGTATTCCATTCATCCGGGTTCCGCGAAGATGTATCAGGATTTGAGGCACCACTACTGGTGGAGGCGGATGAAGAAGGATATAGTTGTGTTTGTAGCTCGGTGCCTTAATTGTCAGCAAGTGAAGTATGAGCACTAGAGACCGGGTGGACTGCTTCAGCAGATAGAGATTCCGGAGTGGAAGTGGGAGCGGATCACCATGGACTTTGTATCTGGACTCCCACGGACTTTGAAGAAGTTCGATGCCATTTGGGTTATTCTGGATCGGCTGACCAAGTCCGCGCATTTTATCCCGGTGTGTACTACCTATTCCTCGGAGCGGTTGGCGGAGATTTATATCCGGGAGATTGTCCGTCTGCATGGTATTCCGGTTTCTATTATTTCAGACAGAGGTACTCAGTTCACATCGCGGTTCTGGAGAGCCCTACAGCAGGAGTTGGGTACTCGGGTGGAGTTGAGCACAGCATTTCACCCTCAGACGGACGGACAGTCCGAGTATTCAGATTCTTGAGGATATGCTCCGTGCGTGCGTGATTGAGTTTGGAGGTTCTTGGGATCGCTTCATGCCATTAGCGGAGTTTGCCTACAACAACAGCTATCAGTCCAGTATTCAGATGGCACCGTACCCTTATATGGTAGACGATGTAGATCTCCGATGGGTTGGTTCGAGCCGGGTGAGGCCAGATTGTTGGGCAAAGATTTGGTTCAGGATGCTTTG